>NW_027189159.1:0-237866 GCF_040958095.1 Procambarus clarkii | reverse complement strand
CCCTTGTGTGTGTGTGTGTGTGTGTGTGTGTGTGTGTGTGTGTGTGTGTGTGTGTGTGTGTGTGTGTGTGTGTGTGTGTGTGTGTGTGTGTGTGTGTGTGTGTGTGTGTGTGTGTATATTTGTGTGTATGTGTGTGTGTGTGTGTGTGTGTGTGTGTGTGTGTGTGTGTGTGTGTGTGTGTGTGTGTGTGTGTGTGTGTGTGTGTGTGTGTGTGTGTGGTGTGTGTGTGTGTGTGTGTGGTGTGTGTGTGTATTTGTGTGTATGTGTGTGTGTGGTGTGTGTGTGTGTGTGTGTGTGTGTGTGTGTGTGTGTGTGTGTGTGTGGTGTGTGTGTGTGTGTGGTGTGTGTGTGTGTGTGTGTGTGTGTGTGTGTGTGTGTGTGTGTGTGTGTGTGTGTGTGTGTGTGTGTGTGTGTGTGTGTGTGTGTGTGTGTGTGTTGTGTGTGTGTGTGTGTGTGTGTGTGTGTGTGTGTGTGTGTGTGTGTGTGTGTGTGTGTGTGTGTGTGTGTGTGTCTGTGTGTGTGTGTGTTTTGTGGCAAAAAAAACCATTTGATATGACAGATGGGAAGCAAGACGAAAGAGCATTTTATACCTGTTCGGGTTACTCAAGGGTGACACTGGCGGGCAACACGAGAATAAATAATTGTATAAATTCCAATTTCGATCCGATCTACTTGGGGATAGTTTACAAATGTTCGCCATGAAATTTACGTTTTCTCAAATAGCCGAAGAGGCTTATTTGAGAAAACAGTATGGCATTGAATCACCGTGGTTCCATCAGTGTTTTCATTAGAATTAACTAAAATGTTCCTGATTTTCCGTTTATATTACCGATGGAAGATGTACACGAAAACCGCTCTATTCCGGCTGAAACGTCGATATATGCAATAAAATCAGAACTTCTCCCCCCTTTCAATATCTTACTCAGTATTTTAACGAGAAAGAAATAGTTGATTGAAAATGAAGTATTTAAGGTTATTATCTAATCAATTATGTGTTTGCATCATTTTTATCGTATATGTATGAATTAAAACCCATGGACTGAAAATTCACAAAAACGTGGAAAACGGCAAAATATTGCCTAATTCGATGATATTTTGTTTAAATCACATGAAGAAAAAGGAGATGATAAACGTAAAAATATTGCTATATTCGATGATTTTTCGTACGAAACAAAATGCAAGAAAACTTGCTTAAAATGCAATATTATGCGAAATTCTGAGATTTGAAGGCCAAATCACATTTCGTGATACTACATGAAATAGTATCGAAATATTGGTAAAAATGAATATATTTACGTAATATCAAACTACATGAAAAACGTGAAAAAAGTCACTATATAACCATATTTGAGGATTTTAACTTCAAATCATAGAGCGAGGTTTCGTATTATTTAGATCCAAGAAAAGACATATGACAATGTTGTTTCCAATACAAATGATAAAAAACAATGTGTTTTCATTAGAAATAACTAAAATGTTCTTGATTTTCCGCTTATATTAACGAGGGAAGATGTACACGTAAAACCGCTCTAATCCGGCTGAAACGTCGATATATGCAATAAAAACAGAACTTCTCCCCTTTTCAATATCTTACTCAGTATTTTAAAAACAAATAGTTGATTGAAAATGAAGTATTTAAGGTTATTATCTAATCAATTATGTGTTTGCATCATTTTTATCGTATATATAATGAATTAATACCCATGGACGGAAATTCACAAAAACGTGGAAAACGGCAAAATATTGCCTAATTCGATGATATTTTGTTTAAATCACATGAAGGAAAAGGGTATGATAAACGTCAAAATATTGCTAAATCCGATGATTTTTTGTACGAAACAAAATGCAAGAAAACTTGCATAAAATGCGATATTATGCGAAATTCTGAGATTTCAAGGCCAAATCACATATCGTGATACTACATGAAATAGTATCGAAATATTGGTAAAAATGAATATATTTACGTAATATCAAACTACATGAAAATCGTGAAAAAAATCACTATTTAACTATATTTGAGGATTATAGCTTAGAATCATAGAGCGAGGTTTCGTATTATTTAGATCCAAGAAAAGACATATGACAATGTTGTTTCCAATACAAATGATAAAAATCAATGTGTTTTCATTAGAATTAACTAAAATGTTCCTGATTTTCCGTTTATATTACTGATGGATGATGTACACGTAAAACCGCTCTATTCCGGCTGAAACGTCGATATATGCAATAAAAACCGAACTTCTCCCCTTTTCAATATCTTACTCAGTATTTTAAAAACAAATAGTTGATTGAAAATGAAGTATTTAAGGTTATTATCTAATCAATTATGTGTTTGCATCATTTTTATCGTATATTTAATGAATTAATACCCATAGACTGAAAATTCACAAAAACGTGGAAAAACGGCAAAATATTGCCTAATTCGATGATATTTTGTTTAAATCAAATAAAGGAAAAGGGATGATAAACGTCAAAATATTGCTAAATTCGATGATTTTTCGTACGAAACAAAATGCAAGGAAACTTGCTTAAAATGCAATATTATGCGAAATTCTGAGATTTGAAGGCCAAATCACATATCGTGATACTACATGAAATAGTATCGAAATATTGGTAAAAATGAATATATATGCGTAATATCAAACTACATGATTAACGTGAAAAAAGTCACTATTTTACCATATTTGAGGATTTTACCTTCAAATCATAGAGCGAGGTTTCGTATTATTTAGTTCCAAGAAAAGACATATGACAATGTTGTTTCCAATACAAATGATAAAAAACAATGTGTTTTCATTAGAATTAACTATAATGTTCTTGATTTTCCGTTTATATTAACGAGGGAAGATGTACTTGTAAAACCGCTCTAATCCGGCTGAAACGTCGATATATGCAATAAAAACCGAACTTCTCCCCTTTTCAACATCTTACTCAGTATTTTAACGAGAAACAAATAGATAATTGAAAATGAAGTATTTAAGGTTATTATCTAATCAATTATGTGTTTGCATCATTTTTATCGTATACATATGAATTAATACCCATGGACTGAAAATTCACAAAAACGTGGAAAACGGCAAAATATTGCCTAATTCGATGATATTTTGTTTAAATCACATGAAGGAAAAGGGGATGATAAACGTCAAAATATTGCTAAATTCGATGATTTTTCGTACGAAACAAAATGCAAGAAAACTTGCTTAAAATGCAATATTATGCGAAATTCTGAAATTTCAAGGCCAAATCACATATCGTGATACTACATGAAATAGTATCGAAATATTGGTAAAAATGAATATATTTACGTAATATCAAAACTACATGAAAAACGTGAAAAAAGTCACTATTTAACCATATTTGAGGATTTTAACTTCAAATCATAGTGGGAGGTTTCGTATTATTTGGATCCAAGAAAAGACATATGACAATGTTGTTTCCAATACAAATGATAAAAATCAAAGTGTTTTCATTACAATTAACTAAAATGTTCCTGGTTTTCCGTTTATATTACCGATGGAAGATGTACACGAAAATCGCTCTATTCCGGCTGAAACGTCGATATATGCAATAAAAACAGAACTTCTCCCCTTTTCAATATCTTACTCAGTATTTTAACGAGAAACAAATAGTTGATTGAAAATGAAGTATTTAAGGTTATTATCTAATCAATTATGTGTTTGCATCATTTTTATCGTATATATAATGAATTAATACCCATAGATTGAAAATTCACAAAAACGTGGAAAAACGGAAAAATATTTCCTAATTCGATGATATTTTGTTTAAATCAAATAAAGGAAAAGGGGATGATAAACGTCAAAATATTGCTAAATTCGATGATTTTTCGTACGAAACAAAATGCAAGAAAACTTGCTTAAAATGGAATGTTATGCGAAATTCTGAGATTTGAAGGCCAAATCACATATCGTGATAATACATGAAATAGTATCGAAATATTGGTAAAAATGAATATATTTGCGTAATATCAAACTACATGATTAACGTGAAAAAGTCACTATTTTACCATATTTGAGGATTTTACCTTCAAATCATAGAGCGAGGTTTCGTATTATTTAGATCCAAGAAAAGACATATGACAATGTTGTTTCCAATACAAATGATAAAAATCAATGTGTTTTCATTAGAATTAACTAAAATGTTCCTGATTTTCCGTTTATATTACCGATGGAAGATGTACACGAAAACCGCTCAATTCCGGCTGAAACGTCGATATATGCAATAAAATCAGAACTTCTCCCCCTTTCAATATCTTACTCAGTATTTTAACGAGAAAGAAATAAATGATTGAAAATGAAGTATTTAAGGTTATTATCTAATCAATTATGTGTTTGCATCATTTTTATCGTATATATATGAATTAAAACCCATGGACTGAAAATTCACAAAAATGTGGAAAACGGCAAAATATTTCCTAATTCGATGATATTTTGTTTAAATCACATGAAGGAAAAGGAGATGATAAACGTCAAAATATTGCTATATTCGATGATTTTTCGTACGAAACAAAATGCAAGAAAACTTGCTTAAAATGCAATATTATGCGAAATTCTGAGATTTGAAGGCCAAATCACATATCGTGATACTACATGAAATAGTATCGAAATATTGGTAAAAATGAATATATTTACGTAATATCAAACTACATGAAAAACGTGAAAAAAGTCACTATATAACCATATTTGAGGATTTTAACTTCAAATCATAGAGCGAGGTTTCGTATTATTTAGATCCAAGAACAGACTTATGACAATGTTGTTTCCAATACAAATGATAAAAATCAATGTGTTTTCATTAGAATTAACTAAAATGTTCCTGATTTTCCGTTTATATTACCGATGGAAGATGTACACGAAAACCGCTCTATTCCGGCTGAAACGTCGATATATGCAATAAAATCAGAACTTCTCCCCTTTTCAATATCTTACTCAGTATTTTAACGAGAAAGAAATAGTTGATTGAAAATGAAGTATTTAAGGTTATTATCTAATCAATTATGTGTTTGCATCATTTTTATCGTATATATATGAATTAAAACCCATGGACTGAAAATTCACAAAAACGTGGAAAACGGCAAAATATTGTGCTACGACCCTAGGTTCTCCAGTGGAAACCAGAGGTCAAAATTGAGCTATTAGACTTCCTAGTAGTACAGTTGGCGCATTTGGAATGGCAATTGTTTGTATCTTCCCTGCCAGACGTAAGACTATTATTGTTTCTCAAAGAGCATTTAAAGACTGAGCTGGGGGTTGATTATTAAATAATAACATAGGCACCAACTTTGCTTACTAATACTTTCTAATCATTCATAAAGTAACAATACGTTGCATAGGGGAAGATCTTTAATGTGCTTAGCTGCACGATCAATTAGGCTCCTTCCGGCACCACGACATGAGGGAGGCAGCTGGTGACTAGCTCGGTCTTCTCTCTGGCTGTGTCGTGCGGATAAGACCTACTCTGTGGCTGTATCCCTACTCTTCTCCCCTCTCCTCTTACTTATTTCCCTTACCTGAAGTTCCTGTATCCTTAAGCTAAGTACGGGCATCAGTAAGTATACCTACTCTGGTAGTAACTATTGGTGAGACCTGGGGTTAGTATTTGCCAGTGTTTTGTTTACCCTAAGAGTTGTGTTTTGTATTAGGGTACCACATGGTCTCACTACCCTAAGCTGCATCCAGCTTCAGTGCTTATCCAGTAGTACTTTACCTAGCTTGTTATTAGTGTAAACCATGTATCCTGTCTATGTGGACCAAGGCTTTTAACGTAAGATAGTGTGGTAAAGTTATTATTATTATTGTTATTGGTGTGAGTGTATATGGGGGGTTGTTAAGGGGTTAATAAATAAGTACATGAATTACAGAGTATCTCTTCTTCCAAAGTGGGAGCGCAGTGATCAACCCTTAGACTAACATATATGGTCTTGTAGCAAGTTATTACTACTGTGGATAGTTTATTTTGGGGGCCGGGCCTTTTAGCTCTCCCATATTTGATACTCTTGTCTTCTAACTACCTTTACCCCTTAATAGTACCAGTACCCCATAGAAGCCCCACTCTTATCAGTTGTAACATATTGCCTAATTCGATGATATTTTGTTTAAATCACATGAAGGAAAAGGAGATGATAAACGTCAAAATATTGCTATAATTCGATGATTTTTCGTACGAAACAAAATGCAAGAAAACTTGCTTAAAATGCAATATTATGCGAAATTCTGAGATTTGAAGGCCAAATCACATATCGTGATACTACATGAAATAGTATCGAAATATTGGTAAAAATGAATATATTTACGTAATATCAAACTACATGAAAAACGTGAAAAAGTCACTATATAACCATATTTGAGGATTTTAACTTCAAATCATAGAGCGAGGTTTCGTATTATTTAGATCCAAGAAAAGACATATGACAATGTTGTTTCCAATACAAATGATAAAAATCAATGTGTTTTCATTAGAATTAACTAAAATGTTCCTGATTTTCCGTTTATATTACTGATGGAAGATGTACACGTAAAACCGCTCTATTCCGGCTGAAACGTCGATATATGCAATAAAAACAGAACTTCTCCCCTTTTCAATATCTTACTCAGTATTTTAACGAGAAAGAAATAAGTTGATTGAAAATGAAGTATTTAAGGTTATTATCTAATCAATTAATGTGTTTGCATCATTTTTATCGTATATATAATGAATTAATACCCATGGACTGAAAATTCACAAAAACGTGGAAAAACGGCAAAATATTGCCTAATTCGATGATATTTTGTTTAAATCACATGAAGGAAAAGGGGATGATAAACGTCAAAATATTGCTAAATTCGATGATTTTTCGTACGAAACAAAATGCAAGAAAACTTGCTTAAAATGCAATATTATGCGAAATTCTGAGATTTGAAGGCCAAATCACATATCGTGATACTACATGAAATAGTATCGAAATATTGGTAAAAATGAATATATTTACGTAATATCAAACTACATGATAAACGTGAAAAAAGTCACTATTTACCATATTTGAGGATTTTACCTTCAAATCATAGAGCGAGGTTTCGTATTATTTAGTATCCAAGAAAAGACATATGACAATGTTGTTTCCAATACAAATGATAAAAATCAATGTGTTTTCATTAGAATTAACTAAAATGTTCCTGATTTTCCGTTTATATTAACGATGGAAGATGTACACGTAAAACCGCTCTATTCCGGCTGAAACGTCGATATATGCAATAAAAACCGAACTTCTCCCCTTTTCAATATCTTACTCAGTATTTTAACGAGAAACATATAGATGATTGAAAATGAAGTATTTAAGGTTATTATCTAATCAATTATGTGTTTGCATCATTTTTATCGTATATATATGAATTAAAACCCATGGACGGAAAATTCACAAAAACGTGGAAAACGGCAAAATATTGCCTAATTCGATGATATTTTGTTTAAATCACATGAAGGAAAAGGAGATGATAAACGTTAAAATATTGCTAAGTTCGATGATTTTTCGTACGAAATAAAATGCAAGAAAACTTGCTTAAAATGCAATATTATGCGAAATTCTGAGATTTGAAGGCCAAATCACATATCGTGATACTACATGAAATAGTATCGAAATATTGGTAAAAATGAATATATTTACGTAATATCAAACTACATGATAAACGTGAAAAAGTCACTATATAACCATATTTGAGGATTTTAACTTCAAATCATAGAGCGAGGTATCGTATTATTTAGATCCAAGAAAAGACATATGACAATGTTGTTTCCAATACAAATGATAAAAATCAATGTGTTTTCATTAGAATTAACTAAAATGTTCTTGGTTTTCCGTTTATATTAACGATGGAAGATGTACACGTAAAATCGCTCTAATTCCGGCTGAAACGTCGATATATGCAATAAAAACCGAACTTCTCCCCTTTTCAATATCTTACTCAGTATTTTAACGAGAAACAAATAGATGATTGAAATGAAGTATTTAAGGTTATTATCTAATCAATTATGTGTTTGCATCATTTTTATCGTATATATAATGAATTAATACCCATAGGACTGAAAATTCACAAAAACGTGGAAAAACGGCAAAATATTGCCTAATTCGATGATATTTTGTTTAAATCACATGAAGGAAAAGGGGATGATAAACGTCAAAATATTGCTAAATTCGATGATTTTTCGTACGAAACAAAATGCAAGGAAAACTTGCTTAAAATGCAATATTATGCGAAATTCTGAGATTTGAAGGCCAAATCACATATCGTGATACTACATGAAATAGTATCGAAATATTGGTAAAAATGAATATATATGCGTAATATCAAACTACATGATTAACGTGAAAAAGTCACTATTTTACCATATTTGAGGATTTTACCTTCAAATCATAGAGCGAGGTTTCGTATTATTTAGTTCCAAGAAAAGACATATGACAATGTTGTTTCCAATACAAATGATAAAAAACAATGTGTTTTCATTAGAATTAACTATAATAGTTCTTGATTTTCCGTTTATATTAACGAGGGAAGATGTACACGTAAAACCGCTCTAATTCCGGCTGAAACGTCGATATATGCAATAAAAATCAGAACTTCTCCCCTTTTCAATATCTTACTCAGTATTTTAACGAGAAAGAAATAGATGATTGAAAATGAAGTATTTAAGGTTATTATCTAATCAATTATGTGTTTGCATCATTTTTATCGTATATATAATGAATTAATACCCATAGACTGAAAATTCACAAAAACGTGGAAAAACCGCAAAATATTGCCTAATTCGATGATATTTTGTTTAAATCAAATAAAGGAAAAGGGGATGATAAACGTCAAAATATTGCTAAATTCGATGATTTTTCGTACGAAACAAAATGCAAGGAAACTTGCTTAAAATGCAATATTATGCGAAATTCTGAGATTTGAAGGCCAAATCACATATCGTGATACTACATGAAATAGTATCGAAATATTGGTAAAAATGAATATATATGCGTAATATCAAACTACATGATTAACGTGAAAAAGTCACTATTTTACCATATTTGAGGATTTTACCTTCAAATCATAGAGCGAGGTTTCGTATTATTTATTTCCAAGAAAAGACATATGACAATGTGGTTTCCAATACAAATGATAAAAAACAATGTGTTTTCATTAAAATTAACTATAATATTCTTGGTTTTCCGTTTATATTAACGAGGGAAGATGTACACGTAAAACCGCTCTAATCCGGCTGAAACGTCGATATATGCAATAAAAACCGAACTTCTCCCCTTTTCAACATCTTACTCAGTATTTTAACGAGAAACAAATAGATGATTGAAAATGAAGTATTTAAGGTTATTATCTAATCAATTATGTGTTTGCATCATTTTTATCGTATATATATGAATTAATACCCATGGACTGAAAATTCACAAAAACGTGGAAAACGGCAAAATATTGCCTAATTCGATGATATTTTGTTTAAATCACATGAAGGAAAAGGGGATGATAAACGTCAAAATATTGCTAAATTCGATGATTTTTCGTACGAAACAAAATGCAAGAAAACTTGCTTAAAATGCAATATTACGCGAAATTCTGAGATTTGAAGGGGAAATCACATATCGTGATACTACATGAAATAGTATCGGAATATTGGTAAAAATGAATATATTTGCCTAATATCAAACTACATGATTAACGTGAAAAAGTTACTATTTTACCATATATGAGGATTTTACCTTCAAATCATAGAGCGAGGTTTCGTATTATTTAGATCCAAGAAAAGACATATGACAATGTTGTTTCCAATACAAATGATAAAAATCAATGTGTTTTCATTAGAATTAACTAAAATGTTCCTGATTTTCCGTTTATATTACCGATGGAAGATGTACACGAAAACCGCTCTATTTCGGCTGAAACGTCGATATATGCAATAAAATCAGAACTTCTCCCCCCTTTCAATATCTTACTCAGTATTTTAACGAGAAAGAAATAGTAGATTGAAAATGAAGTATTTAAGGTTATTATCTAATCAATTATGTGTTTGCATCAATTTTATCGTATATGTATGAATTAAAACCCATGGACTGAAAATTCACAAAAACGTGGAAAACGGCAAAATATTGCCTAATTCGATGATATTTTGTTTAAATCACATAAAGGAAAAGGAGATGATAGACGTAAAAATATTGCTATATTCGATGATTTTTCGTACGAAACAAAATGCAAGAAAACTTGATTAAAATGCAATATTATGCGAAATTCTGAGATTTGAAGGCCAAATCACATATCGTGATACTACATGAAATAGTATCGAAATATTGGTAAAAATGAATATATTTACGTAATATCAAACTACATGAAAAACGTGAAAAAAGTCACTATATTACCATATTTGAGGATTTTAACTTCAAATCATAGAGCGAGGTTTCGTATTATTTAGATCCAAGAAAAGACATATGACAATGTTGTTTCCAATACAAATGATTAAAATCAAAGTGTTTTCATTAGAATTAACTAAAATGTTCCTGGTTTTCCATTTATATTACCGATGGAAGATGTACACGAAAATCGCTCTATTCCGGCTGAAACGTCGATATATGCAATAAAAACAGAACTTCTCCCCTTTTCAATAATTTACTCAGTATTTTAACGAGAAACAAATAGATGATTGAAAATGAAGTATTTAAGGTTATTATCTAATCAATTATGTGTTTGCATCATTTTTATCGTATACATATGAATTAATACCCATGGACTGAAAATTCACAAAAACGTGGAAAACGGCAAAATATTGCCTAATTCGATGATATTTTGTTTAAATCACATGAAGGAAAAGGGGATGATAAACGTCAAAATATTGCTAAATTCGATGATTTTTCGTACGAAACAAAATGCAAGAAAACTTGCTTAAAATGCAATATTATGCGAAATTCTGAATTTTCAAGGCCAAATCTCATATCGTGATACTACATGAAATAGTATCGAAATATTGGTAAAAATGAATATATTTACGTAATATCAAACTACATGAAAAACGTGAAAAAGTCACTATTTAACCATATTTGAGGATTTTAACTTCAAATCATAGAGCGAGGTTTCGTATTATTTGGATCCAAGAAAAGACATATGACAATGTTGTTTCCAATACAAATGATAAAAATCAAAGTGTTTTCATTAGAATTAACTAAAATGTTCCTGGTTTTCCGTTTATATTACCGATGAAAGATGTACACGAAAATCGCTCTATTCCGGCTGAAACGTCGATATATGCAATAAAAACCGAACTTCTCCCCTTTTCAATATCTTACTCAGTATTTTAACGAGAAACAAATAGTTGATTGAAAATGAAGTATTTAAGGTTATTATCTAATCAATTGTGTGTTTGCATCATTTTCATCGTACATATATGAATTAATACCCATGGACTGAAAATTCACAAAAACGTGGAAAAACGGCAAAATATTGCCTAATTCGATGATATTTTGTTTAAATCACATGAAGGAAAAGGGGATGATAAACGTCAAATATTGCTAAATTCGATGATTTTTCGTACGAAACAAAATGCAAGAAAACTTGCTTAAAATGCAATATTATGCGAAATTCTGAGATTTGAAGGCCAAATCACATATCGTAATAATACATGAAATAGTATCGAAATATTGGTAAAAATGAATATATTTGCGTAATATCAAACTACATGATTAACGTGAAAAAGTCACTATTTTACCATATTTGAGGATTTTACCTTCAAATCATAGAGCGAGGTTTCGTATTATTTAGATCCAAGAAAAGACATATGACAATGTTGTTTCCAATACAAATGATAAAAATCAATGTGTTTTCATTAGAATTAACTAAAATGTTCCTGATTTTCCGTTTATATTACCGATGGAAGATGTACACGAAAACCGCTCTATTCCGGCTGAAACGTCGATATATGCAATAAAATCAGAACTTCTCCCCCTTTTATTATCTACTCAGTATTTTAACGAGAAAGAAATAAATGATTGAAAATGAAGTATTTAAGGTTATTATCTAATCAATTATGTGTTTGCATCATTTTTATCGTATATATATGAATTAAAACCCATGGACTGAAAATTCACAAAAACGTGGAAAACGGCAAAATATTTCCTAATTCGATGATATTTTGTTTAAATCACATGAAGGAAAAGGAGATGATAAACGTCAAAATATTGCTATATTCGATGATTTTTCGTACGAATCAAAATGCAAGAAAACTTGCTTAAAATGCAATATTATGCGAAATTCTGAGATTTGAAGGCCAAATCACATATCGTGATACTACATGAAATAGTATCGAAATATTGGTAAAAATGAATATATTTACGTAATATCAAACTACATGAAAAACGTGAAAAAAGTCACTATATAACCATATTTGAGGATTTTAACTTCAAATCATAGAGCGAGGTTTCGTATTATTTAGATCCAAGAACAGACTTATGACAATGTTGTTTCCAATACAAATGATAAAAATCAATGTGTTTTCATTAGAATTAACTAAAATGTTCCTGATTTTCCGTTTATATTACTGATGGAAGATGTACACGTAAAACCGCTCTATTCCGGCTGAAACGTCGATATATGCAATAAAAACAGAACTTCTCCCCTTTTCAATATCTTACTCAGTATTTTAACGAGAAACAAATAGTTGATTGAAAATGAAGTATTTAAGGTTATTATCTAATCAATGGAATTATCTAATCAAATGGAATATATGTTTGCATCATTTTTATCGTATATATAATGAATTAATACCCATAGACTGAAAATTCACAAAAACGTGGAAAAACGGCAAAATATTGCCTAATTCGATGATATTTTGTTTAAATCAAATAAAGGAAAAGGGGATGATAAACGTCAAAATATTGCTAAATTCGATGATTTTTCGTACGAAACAAAATGCAAGGAAACTTGCTTAAAATGCAATATTATGCGAAATTCTGAGATTTGAAGGCCAAATCACATATCGTGATACTACATGAAATAGTATCGAAATATTGGTAAAAATGAATATATATGCGTAATATCAAACTACATGATTAACGTGAAAAAGTCACTATTTTACCATATTTGAGGATTTTACCTTCAAATCATAGAGCGAGGTTTCGTATTATTTAGTTCCAAGAAAAGACATATGACAATGTTGTTTCCAATACAAATGATAAAAAACAATGTGTTTTCATTAAAATTAACTATAATATTCTTGGTTTTCCGTTTATATTAACGAGGGAAGATGTACACGTAAAACCGCTCTAATCCGGCTGAAACGTCGATATATGCAATAAAAACCGAACGTCTCCCCTTTTCAACATCTTACTCAGTATTTTAACGAGAAACAAATAGATGATTGAAAATGAAGTATTTAAGGTTATTATCTAATCAATTATGTGTTTGCATCATTTTTATCGTATATATAATGAATTAATACCCATAGACTGAAAATTAACAAAAACGTGGAAAAACGGCAAAATATTGCCTAATTCGATGATATTTTGTTTAAATCAAATAAAGGAAAAGGGGATGATAAACGTCAAAATATTGCTAAATTCGATGATTTTTCGTACGAAACAAAATGCAAGGAAACTTGCTTAAAATGCAATATTATGCGAAATTCTGAGATTTGAAGGCCAAATCACATATCGTGATACTACATGAAATAGTATCGAAATATTGGTAAAAATGAATATATATGCGTAATATCAAACTACATGATTAACGTGAAAAAGTCACTATTTTACCATATTTGAGGATTTTACCTTCAAATCATAGAGCGAGGTTTCGTATTATTTAGTTCCAAGAAAAGACATATGACAATGTTGTTTCCAATACAAATGATAAAAAACAATGTGTTTTCATTAAAATTAACTATAATATTCTTGGTTTTCCGTTTATATTAACGAGGGAAGATGTACACGTAAAACCGCTCTATTCCGGCTGAAACGTCGATATATGCAATAAAAACAGAACTTCTCCCCTTTTCAATATCTTACTCAGTATTTTAACGAGAAACAAATAGTTGATTGAAAATGAAGTATTTAAGGTTATTATCTAATCAATGGAATTATCTAATCAAATGGAATATATGTTTGCATCATTTTTATCGTATATATAATGAATTAATACCCATAGACTGAAAATTCACAAAAACGTGGAAAAACGGCAAAATATTGCCTAATTCGATGATATTTTGTTTAAATCAAATAAAGGAAAAGGGGATGATAAACGTCAAAATATTGCTAAATTCGATGATTTTTCGTACGAAACAAAATGCAAGGAAACTTGCTTAAAATGCAATATTATGCGAAATTCTGAGATTTGAAGGCCAAATCACATATCGTGATACTACATGAAATAGTATCGAAATATTGGTAAAAATGAATATATATGCGTAATATCAAACTACATGATTAACGTGAAAAAGTCACTATTTTACCATATTTGAGGATTTTACCTTCAAATCATAGAGCGAGGTTTCGTATTATTTAGTTCCAAGAAAAGACATATGACAATGTTGTTTCCAATACAAATGATAAAAAACAATGTGTTTTCATTAAAATTAACTATAATATTCTTGGTTTTCCGTTTATATTAACGAGGGAAGATGTACACGTAAAACCGCTCTAATCCGGCTGAAACGTCGATATATGCAATAAAAACCGAACGTCTCCCCTTTTCAACATCTTACTCAGTATTTTAACGAGAAACAAATAGATGATTGAAAATGAAGTATTTAAGGTTATTATCTAATCAATTATGTGTTTGCATCATTTTTATCGTATATATAATGAATTAATACCCATAGACTGAAAATTCACAAAAACGTGGAAAAACGGCAAAATATTGCCTAATTCGATGATATTTTGTTTAAATCAAATAAAGGAAAAGGGGATGATAAACGTCAAAATATTGCTAAATTCGATGATTTTTCGTACGAAACAAAATGCAAGGAAACTTGCTTAAAATGCAATATTATGCGAAATTCTGAGATATGAAGGCCAAATCACATATCGTGATACTACATGAAATAGTATCGAAATATTGGTAAAAATGAATATATATGCGTAATATCAAACTACATGATTAACGTGAAAAAGTCACTATTTTACCATATTTGAGGATTTTACCTTCAAATCATAGAGCGAGGTTTCGTATTATTTATTTCCAAGAAAAGACATATGACAATGTGGTTTCCAATACAAATGATAAAAAAAATGTGTTTTCATTAAAATTAACTATAATATTCTTGGTTTTCCGTTTATATTAACGAGGGAAGATGTACACGTAAAACCGCTCTAATCCGGCTGAAACGTCGATATATGCAATAAAAACCGAACTTCTCCCCTTTTCAACATCTTACTCAGTATTTTAACGAGAAACAAATAGATGATTGAAAATGAAGTATTTAAGGTTATTATCTAATCAATTATGTGTTTGCATCATTTTTATCGTATACATATGAATTAATACCCATGGACTGAAAATTCACAAAAACGTGGAAAAACGGCAAAATATTGCCTAATTCGATGATATTTTGTTTAAATCACATGAAGGAAAAGGGGATGATAAACGTCAAATATTGCTAAATTCGATGATTTTTCGTACGAAACAAAATGCAAGAAAACTTGCTTAAAATGCAATATTATGCGAAATTCTGAGATTTGAAGGCCAAATCACATATCGTAATAATACATGAAATAGTATCGAAATATTGGTAAAAATGAATATATTTGCGTAATATCAAACTACATGATTAACGTGAAAAAGTCACTATTTTACCATATTTGAGGATTTTACCTTCAAATCATAGAGCGAGGTTTCGTATTATTTAGATCCAAGAAAAGACATATGACAATGTTGTTTCCAATACAAATGATAAAAATCAATGTGTTTTCATTAGAATTAACTAAAATGTTCCTGATTTTCCGTTTATATTACCGATGGAAGATGTACACGAAAACCGCTCTATTCCGGCTGAAACGTCGATATATGCAATAAAATCAGAACTTCTCCCCCTTTCAATATCTTACTCAGTATTTTAACGAGAAAGAAATAAATGATTGAAAATGAAGTATTTAAGGTTATTATCTAATCAATTATGTGTTTGCATCATTTTTATCGTATATATATGAATTAAAACCCATGGACTGAAAATTCACAAAAACGTGGAAAACGGCAAAATATTTCCTAATTCGATGATATTTTGTTTAAATCACATGAAGGAAAAGGAGATGATAAACGTCAAAATATTGCTATATTCGATGATTTTTCGTACGAATCAAAATGCAAGAAAACTTGCTTAAAATGCAATATTATGCGAAATTCTGAGATTTGAAGGCCAAATCACATATCGTGATACTACATGAAATAGTATCGAAATATTGGTAAAAATGAATATATTTACGGCAAACTACATGAAAAACGTGAAAAAAGTCAATATATAACCATATTTGAGGATTTTAACTTCAAATCATAGAGCGAGGTTTCGTATTATTTAGATCCAAGAACAGACATATGACAATGTTGTTTCCAATACAAATGATAAAAATCAATGTGTTTTCATTAGAATTAACTAAAATGTTCCTGATTTTCCGTTTATATTACTGATGGAAGATGTACACGTAAAACCGCTCTATTCCGGCTGAAACGTCGATATATGCAATAAAAACAGAACTTCTCCCCTTTTCAATATCTTACTCAGTATTTTAACGAGAAACAAATAGTTGATTGAAAATGAAGTATTTAAGGTTATTATCTAATCAATGGAATTATCTAATCAAATGGAATATATGTTTGCATCATTTTTATCGTATATATAATGAATTAATACCCATAGACTGAAAATTAACAAAAACGTGGAAAAACGGCAAAATATTGCCTAATTCGATGATATTTTGTTTAAATCAAATAAAGGAAAAGGGGATGATAAACGTCAAAATATTGCTAAATTCGATGATTTTTCGTACGAAACAAAATGCAAGGAAACTTGCTTAAAATGCAATATTATGCGAAATTCTGAGATTTGAAGGCCAAATCACATATCGTGATACTACATGAAATAGTATCGAAATATTGGTAAAAATGAATATATATGCGTAATATCAAACTACATGATTAACGTGAAAAAGTCACTATTTTACCATATTTGAGGATTTTACCTTCAAATCATAGAGCGAGGTTTCGTATTATTTAGTTCCAAGAAAAGACATATGACAATGTTGTTTCCAATACAAATGATAAAAAACAATGTGTTTTCATTAAAATTAACTATAATATTCTTGGTTTTCCGTTTATATTAACGAGGGAAGATGTACACGTAAAACCGCTCTAATCCGGCTGAAACGTCGATATATGCAATAAAAACCGAACGTCTCCCCTTTTCAACATCTTACTCAGTATTTTAACGAGAAACAAATAGATGATTGAAAATGAAGTATTTAAGGTTATTATCTAATCAATTATGTGTTTGCATCATTTTTATCGTATATATAATGAATTAATACCTATAGACTGAAAATTCACAAAAACGTGGAAAAACGGCAAAATATTGCCTAATTCGATGATATTTTGTTTAAATCAAATAAAGGAAAAGGGGATGATAAACGTCAAAATATTGCTAAATTCGATGATTTTTCGTACGAAACAAAATGCAAGGAAACTTGCTTAAAATGCAATATTATGCGAAATTCTGAGATATGAAGGCCAAATCACATATCGTGATACTACATGAAATAGTATCGAAATATTGGTAAAAATGAATATATATGCGTAATATCAAACTACATGATTAACGTGAAAAAGTCACTATTTTACCATATTTGAGGATTTTACCTTCAAATCATAGAGCGAGGTTTCGTATTATTTATTTCCAAGAAAAGACATATGACAATGTGGTTTCCAATACAAATGATAAAAAACAATGTGTTTTCATTAAAATTAACTATAATATTCTTGGTTTTCCGTTTATATTAACGAGGGAAGATGTACACGTAAAACCGCTCTATTCCGGCTGAAACGTCGATATATGCAATAAAAACAGAACTTCTCCCCTTTTCAATATCTTACTCAGTATTTTAACGAGAAACAAATAGTTGATTGAAAATGAAGTATTTAAGGTTATTATCTAATCAATGGAATTATCTAATCAAATGGAATATATGTTTGCATCATTTTTATCGTATATATAATGAATTAATACCCATAGACTGAAAATTAACAAAAACGTGGAAAAACGGCAAAATATTGCCTAATTCGATGATATTTTGTTTAAATCAAATAAAGGAAAAGGGGATGATAAACGTCAAAATATTGCTAAATTCGATGATTTTTCGTACGAAACAAAATGCAAGGAAACTTGCTTAAAATGCAATATTATGCGAAATTCTGAGATTTGAAGGCCAAATCACATATCGTGATACTACATGAAATAGTATCGAAATATTGGTAAAAATGAATATATATGCGTAATATCAAACTACATGATTAACGTGAAAAAGTCACTATTTTACCATATTTGAGGATTTTACCTTCAAATCATAGAGCGAGGTTTCGTATTATTTAGTTCCAAGAAAAGACATATGACAATGTTGTTTCCAATACAAATGATAAAAAACAATGTGTTTTCATTAAAATTAACTATAATATTCTTGGTTTTCCGTTTATATTAACGAGGGAAGATGTACACGTAAAACCGCTCTATTCCGGCTGAAACGTCGATATATGCAATAAAAACAGAACTTCTCCCCTTTTCAATATCTTACTCAGTATTTTAACGAGAAACAAATAGTTGATTGAAAATGAAGTATTTAAGGTTATTATCTAATCAATGGAATTATCTAATCAAATGGAATATATGTTTGCATCATTTTTATCGTATATATAATGAATTAATACCCATAGACTGAAAATTCACAAAAACGTGGAAAAACGGCAAAATATTGCCTAATTCGATGATATTTTGTTTAAATCAAATAAAGGAAAAGGGGATGATAAACGTCAAAATATTGCTAAATTCGATGATTTTTCGTACGAAACAAAATGCAAGGAAACTTGCTTAAAATGCAATATTATGCGAAATTCTGAGATTTGAAGGCCAAATCACATATCGTGATACTACATGAAATAGTATCGAAATATTGGTAAAAATGAATATATATGCGTAATATCAAACTACATGATTAACGTGAAAAAGTCACTATTTTACCATATTTGAGGATTTTACCTTCAAATCATAGAGCGAGGTTTCGTATTATTTAGTTCCAAGAAAAGACATATGACAATGTTGTTTCCAATACAAATGATAAAAAACAATGTGTTTTCATTAAAATTAACTATAATATTCTTGGTTTTCCGTTTATATTAACGAGGGAAGATGTACACGTAAAACCGCTCTAATCCGGCTGAAACGTCGATATATGCAATAAAAACCGAACGTCTCCCCTTTTCAACATCTTACTCAGTATTTTAACGAGAAACAAATAGATGATTGAAAATGAAGTATTTAAGGTTATTATCTAATCAATTATGTGTTTGCATCATTTTTATCGTATATATAATGAATTAATACCCATAGACTGAAAATTCACAAAAACGTGGAAAAACGGCAAAATATTGCCTAATTCGATGATATTTTGTTTAAATCAAATAAAGGAAAAGGGGATGATAAACGTCAAAATATTGCTAAATTCGATGATTTTTCGTACGAAACAAAATGCAAGGAAACTTGCTTAAAATGCAATATTATGCGAAATTCTGAGATATGAAGGCCAAATCACATATCGTGATACTACATGAAATAGTATCGAAATATTGGTAAAAATGAATATATATGCGTAATATCAAACTACATGATTAACGTGAAAAAGTCACTATTTTACCATATTTGAGGATTTTACCTTCAAATCATAGAGCGAGGTTTCGTATTATTTATTTCCAAGAAAAGACATATGACAATGTGGTTTCCAATACAAATGATAAAAAACAATGTGTTTTCATTAAAATTAACTATAATATTCTTGGTTTTCCGTTTATATTAACGAGGGAAGATGTACACGTAAAACCGCTCTAATCCGGCTGAAACGTCGATATATGCAATAAAAACCGAACTTCTCCCCTTTTCAACATCTTACTCAGTATTTTAACGAGAAACAAATAGATGATTGAAAATGAAGTATTTAAGGTTATTATCTAATCAATTATGTGTTTGCATCATTTTTATCGTATACATATGAATTAATACCCATGGACTGAAAATTCACAAAAACGTGGAAAAACGGCAAAATATTGCCTAATTCGATGATATTTTGTTTAAATCACATGAAGGAAAAGGGGATGATAAACGTCAAATATTGCTAAATTCGATGATTTTTCGTACGAAACAAAATGCAAGAAAACTTGCTTAAAATGCAATATTATGCGAAATTCTGAGATTTGAAGGCCAAATCACATATCGTAATAATACATGAAATAGTATCGAAATATTGGTAAAAATGAATATATTTGCGTAATATCAAACTACATGATTAACGTGAAAAAGTCACTATTTTACCATATTTGAGGATTTTACCTTCAAATCATAGAGCGAGGTTTCGTATTATTTAGATCCAAGAAAAGACATATGACAATGTTGTTTCCAATACAAATGATAAAAATCAATGTGTTTTCATTAGAATTAACTAAAATGTTCCTGATTTTCCGTTTATATTACCGATGGAAGATGTACACGAAAACCGCTCTATTCCGGCTGAAACGTCGATATATGCAATAAAATCAGAACTTCTCCCCCTTTCAATATCTTACTCAGTATTTTAACGAGAAAGAAATAAATGATTGAAAATGAAGTATTTAAGGTTATTATCTAATCAATTATGTGTTTGCATCATTTTTATCGTATATATATGAATTAAAACCCATGGACTGAAAATTCACAAAAACGTGGAAAACGGCAAAATATTTCCTAATTCGATGATATTTTGTTTAAATCACATGAAGGAAAAGGAGATGATAAACGTCAAAATATTGCTATATTCGATGATTTTTCGTACGAATCAAAATGCAAGAAAACTTGCTTAAAATGCAATATTATGCGAAATTCTGAGATTTGAAGGCCAAATCACATATCGTGATACTACATGAAATAGTATCGAAATATTGGTAAAAATGAATATATTTACGGCAAACTACATGAAAAACGTGAAAAAAGTCAATATATAACCATATTTGAGGATTTTAACTTCAAATCATAGAGCGAGGTTTCGTATTATTTAGATCCAAGAACAGACATATGACAATGTTGTTTCCAATACAAATGATAAAAATCAATGTGTTTTCATTAGAATTAACTAAAATGTTCCTGATTTTCCGTTTATATTACTGATGGAAGATGTACACGTAAAACCGCTCTATTCCGGCTGAAACGTCGATATATGCAATAAAAACAGAACTTCTCCCCTTTTCAATATCTTACTCAGTATTTTAACGAGAAACAAATAGTTGATTGAAAATGAAGTATTTAAGGTTATTATCTAATCAATGGAATTATCTAATCAAATGGAATATATGTTTGCATCATTTTTATCGTATATATAATGAATTAATACCCATAGACTGAAAATTAACAAAAACGTGGAAAAACGGCAAAATATTGCCTAATTCGATGATATTTTGTTTAAATCAAATAAAGGAAAAGGGGATGATAAACGTCAAAATATTGCTAAATTCGATGATTTTTCGTACGAAACAAAATGCAAGGAAACTTGCTTAAAATGCAATATTATGCGAAATTCTGAGATTTGAAGGCCAAATCACATATCGTGATACTACATGAAATAGTATCGAAATATTGGTAAAAATGAATATATATGCGTAATATCAAACTACATGATTAACGTGAAAAAGTCACTATTTTACCATATTTGAGGATTTTACCTTCAAATCATAGAGCGAGGTTTCGTATTATTTAGTTCCAAGAAAAGACATATGACAATGTTGTTTCCAATACAAATGATAAAAAACAATGTGTTTTCATTAAAATTAACTATAATATTCTTGGTTTTCCGTTTATATTAACGAGGGAAGATGTACACGTAAAACCGCTCTAATCCGGCTGAAACGTCGATATATGCAATAAAAACCGAACGTCTCCCCTTTTCAACATCTTACTCAGTATTTTAACGAGAAACAAATAGATGATTGAAAATGAAGTATTTAAGGTTATTATCTAATCAATTATGTGTTTGCATCATTTTTATCGTATATATAATGAATTAATACCCATAGACTGAAAATTCACAAAAACGTGGAAAAACGGCAAAATATTGCCTAATTCGATGATATTTTGTTTAAATCAAATAAAGGAAAAGGGGATGATAAACGTCAAAATATTGCTAAATTCGATGATTTTTCGTACGAAACAAAATGCAAGGAAACTTGCTTAAAATGCAATATTATGCGAAATTCTGAGATATGAAGGCCAAATCACATATCGTGATACTACATGAAATAGTATCGAAATATTGGTAAAAATGAATATATATGCGTAATATCAAACTACATGATTAACGTGAAAAAGTCACTATTTTACCATATTTGAGGATTTTACCTTCAAATCATAGAGCGAGGTTTCGTATTATTTATTTCCAAGAAAAGACATATGACAATGTGGTTTCCAATACAAATGATAAAAAACAATGTGTTTTCATTAAAATTAACTATAATATTCTTGGTTTTCCGTTTATATTAACGAGGGAAGATGTACACGTAAAACCGCTCTAATCCGGCTGAAACGTCGATATATGCAATAAAAACCGAACTTCTCCCCTTTTCAACATCTTACTCAGTATTTTAACGAGAAACAAATAGATGATTGAAAATGAAGTATTTAAGGTTATTATCTAATCAATTATGTGTTTGCATCATTTTTATCGTATACATATGAATTAATACCCATGGACTGAAAATTCACAAAAACGTGGAAAAACGGCAAAATATTGCCTAATTCGATGATATTTTGTTTAAATCACATGAAGGAAAAGGGGATGATAAACGTCAAATATTGCTAAATTCGATGATTTTTCGTACGAAACAAAATGCAAGAAAACTTGCTTAAAATGCAATATTATGCGAAATTCTGAGATTTGAAGGCCAAATCACATATCGTAATAATACATGAAATAGTATCGAAATATTGGTAAAAATGAATATATTTGCGTAATATCAAACTACATGATTAACGTGAAAAAGTCACTATTTTACCATATTTGAGGATTTTACCTTCAAATCATAGAGCGAGGTTTCGTATTATTTAGATCCAAGAAAAGACATATGACAATGTTGTTTCCAATACAAATGATAAAAATCAATGTGTTTTCATTAGAATTAACTAAAATGTTCCTGATTTTCCGTTTATATTACCGATGGAAGATGTACACGAAAACCGCTCTATTCCGGCTGAATTGTCGATATATGCAATAAAATCAGAACTTCTCCCCCTTTCAATATCTTACTCAGTATTTTAACGAGAAAGAAATAAATGATTGAAAATGAAGTATTTAAGGTTATTATCTAATCAATTATGTGTTTGCATCATTTTTATCGTATATATATGAATTAAAACCCATGGACTGAAAATTCACAAAAACGTGGAAAACGGCAAAATATTTCCTAATTCGATGATATTTTGTTTAAATCACATGAAGGAAAAGGAGATGATAAACGTCAAAATATTGCTATATTCGATGATTTTTCGTACGAATCAAAATGCAAGAAAACTTGCTTAAAATGCAATATTATGCGAAATTCTGAGATTTGAAGGCCAAATCACATATCGTGATACTACATGAAATAGTATCGAAATATTGGTAAAAATGAATATATTTACGGCAAACTACATGAAAAACGTGAAAAAAGTCAATATATAACCATATTTGAGGATTTTAACTTCAAATCATAGAGCGAGGTTTCGTATTATTTAGATCCAAGAACAGACATATGACAATGTTGTTTCCAATACAAATGATAAAAATCAATGTGTTTTCATTAGAATTAACTAAAATGTTCCTGATTTTCCGTTTATATTACTGATGGAAGATGTACACGTAAAACCGCTCTATTCCGGCTGAAACGTCGATATATGCAATAAAAACAGAACTTCTCCCCTTTTCAATATCTTACTCAGTATTTTAACGAGAAACAAATAGTTGATTGAAAATGAAGTATTTAAGGTTATTATCTAATCAATGGAATTATCTAATCAAATGGAATATATGTTTGCATCATTTTTATCGTATATATAATGAATTAATACCCATAGACTGAAAATTAACAAAAACGTGGAAAAACGGCAAAATATTGCCTAATTCGATGATATTTTGTTTAAATCAAATAAAGGAAAAGGGGATGATAAACGTCAAAATATTGCTAAATTCGATGATTTTTCGTACGAAACAAAATGCAAGGAAACTTGCTTAAAATGCAATATTATGCGAAATTCTGAGATTTGAAGGCCAAATCACATATCGTGATACTACATGAAATAGTATCGAAATATTGGTAAAAATGAATATATATGCGTAATATCAAACTACATGATTAACGTGAAAAAGTCACTATTTTACCATATTTGAGGATTTTACCTTCAAATCATAGAGCGAGGTTTCGTATTATTTAGTTCCAAGAAAAGACATATGACAATGTTGTTTCCAATACAAATGATAAAAAACAATGTGTTTTCATTAAAATTAACTATAATATTCTTGGTTTTCCGTTTATATTAACGAGGGAAGATGTACACGTAAAACCGCTCTAATCCGGCTGAAACGTCGATATATGCAATAAAAACCGAACGTCTCCCCTTTTCAACATCTTACTCAGTATTTTAACGAGAAACAAATAGATGATTGAAAATGAAGTATTTAAGGTTATTATCTAATCAATTATGTGTTTGCATCATTTTTATCGTATATATAATGAATTAATACCCATAGACTGAAAATTCACAAAAACGTGGAAAAACGGCAAAATATTGCCTAATTCGATGATATTTTGTTTAAATCAAATAAAGGAAAAGGGGATGATAAACGTCAAAATATTGCTAAATTCGATGATTTTTCGTACGAAACAAAATGCAAGGAAACTTGCTTAAAATGCAATATTATGCGAAATTCTGAGATATGAAGGCCAAATCACATATCGTGATACTACATGAAATAGTATCGAAATATTGGTAAAAATGAATATATATGCGTAATATCAAACTACATGATTAACGTGAAAAAGTCACTATTTTACCATATTTGAGGATTTTACCTTCAAATCATAGAGCGAGGTTTCGTATTATTTATTTCCAAGAAAAGACATATGACAATGTGGTTTCCAATACAAATGATAAAAAACAATGTGTTTTCATTAAAATTAACTATAATATTCTTGGTTTTCCGTTTATATTAACGAGGGAAGATGTACACGTAAAACCGCTCTAATCCGGCTGAAACGTCGATATATGCAATAAAAACCGAACTTCTCCCCTTTTCAACATCTTACTCAGTATTTTAACGAGAAACAAATAGATGATTGAAAATGAAGTATTTAAGGTTATTATCTAATCAATTATGTGTTTGCATCATTTTTATCGTATACATATGAATTAATACCCATGGACTGAAAATTCACAAAAACGTGGAAAACGGCAAAATATTGCCTAATGCGATGATATTTTGTTTAAATCACATGAAGGAAAAGGGGATGAAAAACGTCAAAATATTGCTAAATTCGATGATTTTTCGTACGAAACAAAATGCAAGAAAACTTGCTTAAAATGCAATATTACGCGAAATTCTGAGATTTGAAGGGCAAATCACATATCGTGATACTACATGAAATAGTATCGGAATATTGGTAAAAATGAATATATTTGCCTTATATCAAACTACATGATTAACGTGAAAAAGTTACTATTTTACCATATATGAGGATTTTACCTTCAAATCATAGAGCGAGGTTTCGTATTATTTAGATCCAAGAAAAGACATATGACAATGTTGTTTCCAATACAAATGATAAAAATCAATGTGTTTTCATTAGAATTAACTAAAATGTTCCTGATTTTCCGTTTATATTACCGATGGAAGATGTACACGAAAACCGCTCTATTTCGGCTGAAACGTCGATATATGCAATAAAATCAGAACTTCTCCCCCCTTTCAATATCTTACTCAGCATTTTAACGAGAAAGAAATAGTAGATTGAAAATGAAGTATTTAAGGTTATTATCTAATCAATTATGTGTTTGCATCAATTTTATCGTATATGTATGAATTAAAACCCATGGACTGAAAATTCACAAAAACGTGGAAAACGGCAAAATATTGCCTAATTCGATGATATTTTGTTTAAATCACATGAAGGAAAAGGAGATGATAGACGTAAAAATATTGCTATATTCGATGATTTTTCGTACGAAACAAAATGCAAGAAAACTTGATTAAAATGCAATATTATGCGAAATTCTGAGATTTGAAGGCCAAATCACATATCGTGATACAACATGAAATAGTATCGAAATATTGGTAAAAATGAATATATTTACGTAATATCAAACTACATGAAAAACGTGAAAAAAGTCACTATATTACCATATTTGAGGATTTTAACTTCAAATCATAGAGCGAGGTTTCGTATTATTTAGATCCAAGAAAAGACATATGACAATGTTGTTTCCAATACAAATGATAAAAAACAATGTGTTTTCATTAGAAATAACTAAAATGTTCTTGATTTTCCGTTTATATTAACGAGGGAAGATGTACACGTAAAACCGCTCTAATCCGGCTGAAACGTCGATATATGCAATAAAAACCGAACTTCTCCCCTTTTCAATATCTTACTCAGTATTTTAACGAGAAACAAATAGATGATTGAAAATGAAGTATTTAAGGTTATTATCTAATCAATTATGTGTTTGCATCATTTTTATCGTATATATATGAATTAAAACCCATGGACGGAAAATTCACAAAAACGTGGAAAACGGCAAAATATTGCCTAATTCGATGATATTTTGTTTAAATCACTTGAAGGAAAAGGGGATGATAAACGTCAAAATATTGCTAAATTCGATGATTTTTCGTACGAAACAAAATGCAAGAAAACTTGCTTAAAATGCAATATTATGCGAAATTCTGAGATTTGAAGGCCAAATCACATATCGTGATACTACATGAAATAGTATCGAAATAATGGTAAAAATGAATGTATTTACGTAATATCAAACTACATGAAAAACGTGAAAAAAGTCACTATTTAGACATATTTGAGGATTTTAACTTTAAATCATTGAGCGAGGTTTCGTATTTTTTGGATCCAAGAAAAGACATATGACAATGTTGTTTCCAATACAAATGATAAAAATCAAAGTGTTTTCATTAGAATTAACTAAAATGTTCCTGGTTTTCCGTTTATATTACCGATGGAAGATGTACACGAAAATCGCTCTATTCCGGCTGAAACGTCGATATATGCAATAAAAACAGAACTTCTCCCCTTTTCAATAATTTACTCAGTATTTTAACGAGAAACAAATAGATGATTGAAAATGAAGTATTTAAGGTTATTATCTAATCAATTATGTGTTTGCATCATTTTTATCGTATATATATGAATTAAAACCCATGGACGGAAAATTCACAAAAACGTGGAAAACGGCAAAATATTGCCTAATTCGATGATATTTTGTTTAAATCACATGAAGGAAAAGGAGATTATAAACGTTAAAATATTGCTAAGTTCGATGATTTTTCGTACGAAATAAAATGCAAAAAAACTTGCTTAAAATGCAATATTATGCGAAATTCTGAGATTTGAAGGCCAAATCACATATCGTGATACTACATGAAATAGTATCGAAATATTGGTAAAAATGAATATATTTACGTAATATCAAACTACATGAAAAACGTGAAAAAAGTCACTATATAACCATATTTGAGGATTTTAACTTCAAATCATAGAGCGAGGTTTCGTATTATTTAGATCCAAGAAAAGACATATGACAATGTTGTTTCCAATACAAATGATAAAAATCAATGTGTTTTCATTAAAATTAACTAAAATGTTCCTGATTTTCCGTTTATATTACCGATGGAAGATGTACACGAAAACCGCTCTATTCCGGGTGAAACGTCGATATATGCAATAAAATCAGAACTTCTCCCCCCTTTCAATATCTTACTCAGTATTTTAACGAGAAAGAAATAGTTGATTACCAGGTTTTTTCTCACGATCTTCTCCATCACCTTGCATGGTATACAAGTCAAGGAGACTGGCCTGTAGTTCAGTGCCTCTTGTCTGTCGCCCTTTTTGTATATTGGGACCACATTCGCCGTCTTCCATATTTCTGGTCGGTCTCCCGTCTCTAGTGACTTACTATACACTATGGAGAGTGGCAAGCAAAGTGCCTCTGCACACTCTTTCAGTACCCATGGTGAGATCCCATCTGGACCAACAGCCAGATCCAGCAGGTGTCTCTTGACCTCCTCTCTCGTAATTTCGAACTCCTCCAACTGTGTGTGTGTGTGTGTGTGTGTGTGTGTGTGTGTGTGTGTGTGTGTGTGTGTGTGTGTGTGTGTGTGTGTGTGTGTGTGTGTGTGTGTGTGTGTGTGTGTGTGTGTGTGTGTGTGTGTGTGTGTGTGTGTGTGTGTGTGTGTGTGTGTGTGTGTGTGTGTGTGTGTGTGTGTGTTATGGCAGCATGGGGATGTGTGTTTGTTATTGGCAGCATGGATATTGGCAGTTATCCAGATCCAGCAGGTGTCTCTTGACCTCCTCTCTCGTAATTTCGAACTCCTCCAACTGTGTGTGTGTGTGTGTGTGTGTGTGTGTGTGTGTGTGTGTGTGTGTGTGTGTGTGTGTGTGTGTGTGTGTGTGTGTGTGTGTGTGTGTGTGTGTGTGTGTGTGTGTGTGTGTGTGTGTGTGTGTGTGTGTGTGTTTGTGTGTGTGTTATGGCAGCATGGGGATGTGTGTTTGTTATTGGCAGCATGGAGGCATATGTGTGTGTTGTGGGCAGTTATTTGGAAATGTGTGTGTGTGTTATGGGCAGTTATTTGGGAATGTGTGTGTGTTATGGGCAGCGTGGAGGCATGTTTATTCACCTAGCACTTTATTGAATTGCGTGCGCCCGACCCACACTACCTAAGGTGGGCCTCAGTGTTTCCGGGAGCGAGTGGTAATTCTGAAAAGTGTATACTGTTTTCAACTTTGTCACCTCAATTCTCGTCCAAGGTTTTTCAAATTGGTGTCATTGTGTTCGAAATAGAATTTTCTACAGGACTAACGGCATATAAAGACCAAAAGTCTGGCGTACCATCCACAACAAACAGAGAAAGTGAGTGCTTGTTACCCGCTAGCACACAAGAGCGATAAAATGTGAACACTTTTTTCACTTTTGTCACCTCAATTCCCGTCCTAGGGCTTTCATTTGGGTATTTCACTTTTCACTTTTCATCACTTTTCAGAATACACTGAAAAGTGTATTCTCTTTTCCCTTTGTCATCTCATTTCTCGTCCTAGGTTTTTCAATTTGGTATCAATGTGTTCGCAATAGAATTATCTGCAAGACTAAATGCATATTAAGCCCAGCGAGAAAGTGAGAAAGTAAGAGCGTATTACCCAGAACCGCGCAAGAGCAATAAAATGTGTACACTCTCTTCACTTTGGACATCTCAATTCTCGTCCTAGATCTTTCATTTTGGTAAGATTGTGTTCGCAATAGAATTCCCTACAGAAGTATATGCAAATATAAAGTGCAAAACCCAGGTGGTTTTGCACTTTATGACCCTATGCCTACTCATAACATTGATGTCATTACCTAAATGATGATGTTAGATGTCATTACCTAAATCATGACTGACATATGAAGGTGAGAGTATCTGTGTTCCAGTAACATGTGTGAAAGAATCCTTGTGAACCACATTTATTCCTGATAGAGTCTGTACGTACCAGAAATATCGAAGATTAACTGTTTTATGATATATAATGAGATAAAGAGAAAGATATGAATAGAGAGAGGAAGACATGGAGACAGAGAGAGTAAGCCACACATGCACACATATACTCAAACTTCGACAAATATGAAAGTTTTATGTGTTCATTGTTGACTCAAAATCCGGAATTCCAGGTTCGATTACCAGTGGCTGCAGAAATGGCTTGGGCACATTTTCTCTCACCTAATGCATCTGTTCACCTAGCAGTAAATATGAACCCAGTACTTAGTCAGCATGTTGTGGGGTTGTATCGTGGGGTAGGGTAGTAATTGGACCAACTAAGCCGTTCACGACATAAAATGTTTGGGCACATTTCCTCTCATTAAATGCATCTGTTCACCTAGCAGTAAATTGGTAGCCAGGAGTCAGTCAGCATGTTGTGAACTGGTATCATGGGAGAACGAGAGAGGCAGAAATACAGAGAAAGAAACAGGCATAACATACAAAGTCAGAAAGAGAACAGAAGAGAGGAAGATCAGAGGAAGATCAGAGAGAGAGACAGCGAGAGAACGGTAACAGCCTGTTTGTATAAATTAGCTGTCCTCACTCCTACTCTGCAGATAAGGAGAAAAAACTCTTACAATGTTGATTGCCTTTTTTTTCTAGCTTACCACAATTCCTACAACTTCTCTCACAAAGTGAAAATAGTCCCTTTCAGTACCATAAAAGTTAGTAAATTATTAACCTTCATGAGTCAAAAAAACACTCGAGTTTCTCTCTTTAAATTTTACTTCCGTGTATATTAATTTAAATGTCGAAAAATGCCCTCAATAATGTCTAAGTTATCAACGTGTTGGTCTCCTTCTAGGCTTCACACTCCCCCTTCAGCTTCCAGTCAAGACGTCATCCTCCTCCTCTTCAAATAGCCCAAACAAAAACCCATCCACGCCAGGCAAATTTACGTCGGAGCTTTACCCTGTTTATTAACGCCCAAATACAATAATTACAGATATTATTTACTCAAACGTATCTAAGTTAACTGTTGCAGCCAAATATATATTTTGTTCAGCTGGAATATTGGAGCATTAAACCGCCGACGACATGTTTCCAAATTACTCAATATAAATATAAGAACCAGCTTTGGAAAACTTGGCGACCCCAGAATGGCCTAGTCGGATGGGAATCTGTTCTCATGAGAACTGACGTGTGTTCGAGTCTGTCAAAACGGTGTAACTACAGGGCACAGATTTGTGTGGGTCCCGTCCTGTAGCTGCGTCCGTCCATCTCGACTGTGAGGTCTCTGGGTAGCTAAAACTTGACCTGACCTGACCTGACCCTGGGATGTGGGGAAGGGTGGAAGTCCGGGGGCCCACGGACCCACACCTGGACCCGAGTTAGATTAGGTAAGGCGAGGTCAGGTCGTGTCGTGTCAGGTCGTGTCGTGTCAGGTCGTGTCGTGTCAGGTCGTGTCGTGTCAGGTCGTGTCGTGTCAGGTCGTGTCGTGTCGTGTCAGGTCGTGTCGTGTCAGGTCGTGTCGGGTCAGGTCGTGTCAGATCAGGTCGTGTCGTGTCGGGTCAGGTCGGGTCGTGTCGGGTCGTGTCGTGTCGGGTCGTGTCGTGTCGGGTCGGGTCGGGTCGTGTCGGGTCAGGTCGTGTCGGGTCAGGTCGTGTCGGGTCAGGTCGTGTCGTGTCAGGTCAGGTCGTGTCGGGTCAGGTCGTGTCGGGTCAGGTCGTGTCGGGTCAGGTCAGGTCGTGTCGGGTCAGGTCGTGTCGGGTCAGGTCGTGTCGGGTCAGGTCGGGTCATAAATAAATAAAAATAAATAAATAAAAATGAATATATAAAAATGAATAAATAAAGCTCCGAATGTACCGCCGAATGTATCGCCGAATGAATAATAACGAATAAAGCATATATAAATATAAATAAAAAATAAAAAATAAAAATAAAATACAACACACTGGCAGAGGTTTCCAGCAACACACTGGCAGGGGTCTCCAGCAACACACTTGCAGAGGTCTCCAGCAACACACTGGTAGGGGTCTCCAGCAACACACTGACAGAGGTTTCCAGCAACACACTGGCAGGGGTCTCCAGCAACACACTTGCAGGGGTCTCCAGCAACACACTGGCAGGGGTCTCCAGCAACACACTGGCAGAGGTCTCCAGCAACACACTGGCAGGGGTCTCCAGCAACACACTGGCAGGGGTCTCCAGCACCACACTGGCAGGGGTCTCCAGCAACACACTGGCAGGGGTGTCCATCAACACACTGGCAGGGGTCTCCAGCAACACACTGGCAGAGGTCTCCAGCAACATACTGACAGGGGTCTCCAGCAACACACTGGCAGAGGTCTCCAGCAACACACTGGCAGGGGTCTCCAGCAACACACTGGCAGAGGTCTCCAGCAACATACTGACTGGGGTCTCCAGCAACACACTGGCAGAGGTCTCCAGCAACACACTGGCAGGGGTCTCCAGCAACACACTGGCTGGGGTCTCCAGCAACACACTGGCAGAGATCTCCAGCAACACACTGGCAGCGGTCTCCATCAACACACTGGCAGGGGTCTCCAGCAACACACTGGCAGGGGTCTCCAGCAACACACTGGCAGAGGTCTCCAGCAACACACTGGCAGTGGTCTCCAGCAACACACTGGCAGGGGTCTCCAGCAACACACTGACAGGCCTGTCCCGACGCGACGCTTTACCCGATTATTTACCCGACGCTTTCCCCAACGCTTTACCCGACGATTAACCCGACAATTTACCCGACGCTTTACCCGACGATTTACCCGACGATTTACCAGATGATTTGCCTGACGGTTTACCCGACGATTATGTTCGGTCCGACCATTTACTTTTCATTTATGGTATGGGAAAAGTAAAGACGATTATGGTCGACGAACATGTTCGGACAGAACATGTTTATAACCCGGATAAACCTGAGTTCGAGCCTGTCGCAACCGATGCAACTACAGGGCACAGATAGATTTCTGTGATGTCCTCTCCTGTAGGAGCATCAGTTTCGATAGATTCTCTGGATAGCCGAAGATTGATTGACGTCAATCAATATCAAATATCATATAACATCAAATCAATCATATAATCATATAATATCAAATAAAAAATCAAAACAATAAATGGTTTTACCATTTATTTTCTTTTATGATCGGTCCATTTACCCGACCCGACGATTTACCCGACGGTTTACTCGACGATTTACCCGACAGTTTACAATGACGGTTTACCCGAAGGTTTACCCGACGGTTTACTCGACGGTTTACAATGACGATTTACCCGACGGTTTACAATGACGGTTTACCCGACGGTTTACAATGACGGTTTAACCGACGGTTTACCCGACGGTTTACAAAGACGGTTTACCCGACGGTTTACCCGCCGCTTTACCCTGACAGTTTACCCGACGTGTTTAGTTTACAGTTTTCACGTCAGTTATCATGAGAACAGATTTTAGACTATTTTATTTTATTTTATTTATTCGACGACTTACACTTACTTACGACGACGGGTTTACCTGTCGGGTTTACCCGTACACGGGTAAAAACCGAAATACCCGTACACGGGTAAAAAACGGGTAAAAATTATCCGACGATTTACGCGACGATTTACGCGACGATTAACGCGACGATTTATCCGACGATTTACCCGACGATTTACGCGACGATTTATCCGACGATTTACGCGACGATTTACGCGACGATTTACGCGACGATTTACCCGACGATTTACGCGACGATTTACCCGACGATTTACGCGACGATTATGTTCGGTGACGATTCATTCGGCGATTTATTTATTCATTTTTATTTATTTATTTATTTTTATTTGATTTTTATTTTTTATTTTTTATTTATATTTATTTATGCTTTATTCGTTATTATTCATTCGGCGATACATTCGGCGGTACATTCGGAGCTTTATTTATTCATTTTTATTTATTCATTTTTATTTATTTATTTTTATTTATTTATGACCCGACCTGACCCGACACGACCTGACCTGACACGACCTGACCCGACACGACCTGACCCGACACGACCTGACCCGACACTACACGACCTGACCCGACACGACCTGACCCGACACGACCTGACCCGACACGACCCGACCCGACCCGACACGACACGACCCGACACGACCCGACACGACACGACCCGACACGACCTGACACGACACGACCTGACACGACACGACCTGACCTCGCCTTACCCAATCTAACTCGGGTCCAGGTGTGGGTCCGTGGGCCCCCGGACTTCCACCCTTCCCCACATCCCAGGGTCAGGTCAGGTCAGGTCAAGTTTTAGCTACCCAGAGACCTCACAGTCGAGATGGACGGACGCAGCTACAGGACGGGACACACAAATCTGTGCCCTGTAGTTACACCGTTTTGACAGACTCGAACACACGTCAGTTCTCATGAGAACAGATTCCCATCCGACTAGGCCATTCTGGGGTCGCCAAGTTTTCCAAAGCTGGTTCTTATATTTATATTGAGTAATTTGGTAACATGTCGTCGGCGGTTTAATGCTCCAATATTCCAGCTGAACAAAATATATATTTGGCTGCAACAGTTAACTTAGATACGTTTGAGTAAATAATATCTGTAATTATTGTATTTGGGCGTTAATAAACAGGGTAAAGCTCCGACGTAAATTTGCCTGGCGTGGATGGGTTTTTGTTTGGGCTATTTGAAGAGGAGGAGGATGACGTCTTGACTGGAAGCTGAAGGGGGAGTGTGAAGCCTAGAAGGAGACCAACACGTTGATAACTTAGACATTATTGAGGGCATTTTTCGACATTTAAATTAATATACACGGAAGTAAAATTTAAAGAGAGAAACTCGAGTGTTTTTTTGACTAATGAAGGTTAATAATTTACTAACTTTTATGGTACTGAAAGGGACTATTTTCACTTTGTGAGAGAAGTTGTAGGAATTGTGGTAAGCTATTAGTTAGAAAAAAAAGGCAATCAACATTGTAAGAGTTTTTTCTCCTTATCTGCAGAGTAGGAGTGAGGACAGCTAATTTATACAAACAGGCTGTTACCGTTCTCTCGCTGTCTCTCTCTCTGATCTTCCTCTCTTCTGTTCTCTTTCTGACTTTGTATGTTATGCCTGTTTCTTTCTCTGTATTTCTGCCTCTCTCGTTCTCCCATGATACCAGTTCACAACATGCTGACTGACTCCTGGCTACCAATTTACTGCTAGGTGAACAGATGCATTTAATGAGAGGAAATGTGCCCAAACATTTTATGTCGTGAACGGCTTAGTAGGTCCAATTACTACCCTACCCCACGATACAACGCCACAACATGCTGACTAAGTACTGGGTTCATATTTACTGCTAGGTGAACAGATGCATTAGGTGAGAGAAAATGTGCCCAAGCCATTTCTGCAGTCACTGGTAATCGAACCTAGAATTCCGGATTTTGAGTCAACAATGAACACATAAAACTTTCATATTTGTCGAAGTTTGAGTATATGTGTGCATGTGTGGCTTACTCTCTCTGTCTCCATGTCTTCCTCTCTCTATTCATATCTTTCTCTTTATCTCATTATATATCATAAAACAGTTAATCTTCGATATTTCTGGTACGTACAGACTCTATCAGGAATAAATGTGGTTCACAAGGATTCTTTCACACATGTTACTGGAACACAGATACTCTCACCTTCATATGTCAGTCATGGTTTAGGTAATGACATCTAACATCATCATTTAGGTAATGACATCAATGTTATGAGTAGGCATAGGGTCATAAAGTGCAAAACCACCTGGGTTTTGCACTTTATATTTGCATATACTTCTGTAGGGAATTCTATTGCGAACACAATCTTACCAAAATGAAAGACCTAGGACGAGAATTGAGATGTCCAAAGTGAAGAGAGTGTACACATTTTATTGCTCTTGCGCGGTTCTGGGTAATACGCTCTTACTTTCTCACTTTCTCGCTGGGCTTAATATGCATTTAGTCTTGCAGATAATTCTATTGCGAACACATTGATACCAAATTGAAAAACCTAGGACGAGAAATGAGATGACAAAGGGAAAAGAGAATACACTTTTCAGTGTATTCTGAAAAGTGATGAAAAGTGAAAAGTGAAATACCCAAATGAAAGCCCTAGGACGGGAATTGAGGTGACAAAAGTGAAAAAAGTGTTCACATTTTATCGCTCTTGTGTGCTAGCGGGTAACAAGCACTCACTTTCTCTGTTTGTTGTGGATGGTACGCCAGACTTTTGGTCTTTATATGCCGTTAGTCCTGTAGAAAATTCTATTTCGAACACAATGACACCAATTTGAAAAACCTTGGACGAGAATTGAGGTGACAAAGTTGAAAACAGTATACACTTTTCAGAATTACCACTCGCTCCCGGAAACACTGAGGCCCACCTTAGGTAGTGTGGGTCGGGCGCACGCAATGCAATAAAGTGCTAGGTGAATAAACATGCCTCCACGCTGCCCATAACACACACACATTCCCAAATAACTGCCCATAACACACACACACACATTTCCAAATAACTGCCCACAACACACACATATGCCTCCATGCTGCCAATAACAAACACACATCCCCATGCTGCCATAACACACACACAAACACACACACACACACACACACACACACACACACACACACACACACACACACACACACACACACACACACACACACACACACACACACACACACACACACACACACACACACACACACACACACACACACACAGTTGGAGGAGTTCGAAATTACGAGAGAGGAGGTCAAGAGACACCTGCTGGATCTGGATAACTGCCAATATCCATGCTGCCAATAACAAACACACATCCCCATGCTGCCATAACACACACACAAACACACACACACACACACACACACACACACACACACACACACACACACACACACACACACACACACACACACACACACACACACACACACACACACACACACACACACACACACACACACACACACACACACAGTTGGAGGAGTTCGAAATTACGAGAGAGGAGGTCAAGAGACACCTGCTGGATCTGGCTGTTGGTCCAGATGGGATCTCACCATGGGTACTGAAAGAGTGTGCAGAGGCACTTTGCTTGCCACTCTCCATAGTGTATAGTAAGTCACTAGAGACGGGAGACCGACCAGAAATATGGAAGACGGCGAATGTGGTCCCAATATACAAAAAGGGCGACAGACAAGAGGCACTGAACTACAGGCCAGTCTCCTTGACTTGTATACCATGCAAGGTGATGGAGAAGATCGTGAGAAAAAACCTGGTAACACATCTGGAGAGAACGGACTTCATGACAAATCGCCAACATGGATTCAGGGAGGCTAAATCTTGCCTTACAGGCTTGATAGAATTCTACGATCAGGTGACACAGACTAAGCAAGAAAGAGAGGGCTGGGCGGACTGCATTTTCTTGGATTGTCGGAAAGCCTTTGACACAGTACCGCATAAGAGGCTGGTACATAAGCTGTAGAGACAGGCAGGTGTAGCTGGTAAGGTGCTTCAGTGGATAAGGGAGTATCTAAGCAATAGGAAGCATAGAGTTACGGTGAGGGGTGAGACCTCCGATTGGCGTGAAGTCACCAGTGGAGTCCCACAGGGCTCTGTACTCGGTCCTATCTTGTTTCTGATATATGTAAATGATCTCCCGGAGGGTATCGATTCATTTCTCTCAATGTTTGCGGACGATGCTTTTCGTACGAAGCAAAATGCAAGAAAACTTGCTTAAAATGCAATATTATGCGAAATTCTGATATTTGAAGGCCAAATCACATATCGTGATACTACATGAAATAGTATCGAAATATTGGTAAAAATGAATATATTTACGTAATATCAAACTACATGAAAATCGTGAAAAAAGTAACTATTTAACCATATTTGAGGATTATAACTTAGAATCATAGAGCGAGGTTTCGAATTATTTAGATCCAAGAAAAGACATATGACAATGTTGTTTCCAATACAAATGATAAAAATCAATGTGTTTTCATTAGAATTAACTATGATGTTCTTGATTTTCCGTTTATATTAATGAGGGAAGATGAACACGTAAAACCGCTCTAATCCGGCTGAAACGTCGATATATGCAATAAAAACCGAACTTCTCCCCTTTTCAATAATTTACTCAGTATTTTAACGAGAAACAAATAGATGATTGAAAATGAAGTATTTAAGGTTATTATCTAATCAATTATGTGTTTGCATCATTTTTATCGTATATATATGAATTAATACCCATGGACGGAAAATTCACAAAAACGTGGAAAACGGCAAAATATTGCCTAATTCGATGATATTTTGTTTAAATCACATGAAGGAAAAGGAGATGATAAACGTTAAAATATTGCTAAATTCGATGATTTTTCGTACGAAACAAAATGCAAGAAAACTTGCTTAAAATGCGATATTATGCGAAATTCTGAGATTTGAAGGCCAAATCACATATCGTGATACTACATGAAATAGTATCGAAATATTGGTAAAAATGATTACGTAATATCAAACTACATGAAAAACGTGAAAAAAGTCACTATATAACCATATTTGAGGATTTTAACTTCAAATCATAGAGCGAGGTTTCGTATTATTTAGATCCAAGAAAAGACATATGACAATGTTGTTTCCAATACAAATGATAAAAAACAATGTGTTTTCATTAGAAATAACTAAAATGTTCTTGATTTTCCGTTTATATTAACGAGGGAAGATGTACACGTAAAACCGCTCTAATCCGGCTGAAACGTCGATATATGCAATAAAAACCGAACTTGTCCCCTTTTCAATATCTTACTCAGTATTTTACCGAGAAACAAATAGATGATTGAAAATGAAGTATTTAAGGTTATTATCTAATCAATTATGTGTTTGCATCATTTTTATCGTATATATATGAATTAAAACCCATGGACGGAAAATTCACAAAAACGTGGAAAACGGCAAAATATTGCCTAATTCGATGATATTTTGTTTAAATCACTTGAAGGAAAAGGGGATGATAAACGTCAAAATATTGCTAAAAAGTGTTCACATTTTATCGCTCTTGTGTGCTAGCGGGTAACAAGCACTCACTTTCTCTGTTTGTTGTGGATGGTACGCCAGACTTTTGGTCTTTATATGCCGTTAGTCCTGTAGAAAATTCTATTTCGAACACAATGACACCAATTTGAAAAACCTTGGACGAGAATTGAGGTGACAAAGTTGAAAACAGTATACACTTTTCAGAATTACCACTCGCTCCCGGAAACACTGAGGCCCACCTTAGGTAGTGTGGGTCGGGCGCACGCAATGCAATAAAGTGCTAGGTGAATAAACATGCCTCCACGCTGCCCATAACACACACACATTCCCAAATAACTGCCCATAACACACACACACACATTTCCAAATAACTGCCCACAACACACACATATGCCTCCATGCTGCCAATAACAAACACACATCCCCATGCTGCCATAACACACACACAAACACACACACACACACACACACACACACACACACACACACACACACACACACACACACACACACACACACACACACACACACACACACACACACACACACACACACACACACACACACAGTTGGAGGAGTTCGAAATTACGAGAGAGGAGGTCAAGAGACACCTGCTGGATCTGGATAACTGCCAATATCCATGCTGCCAATAACAAACACACATCCCCATGCTGCCATAACACACACACAAACACACACACACACACACACACACACACACACACACACACACACACACACACACACACACACACACACACACACACACACACACACACACACACACACACACACACACACACACACACACACACACACACACACACACACACACACACAGTTGGAGGAGTTCGAAATTACGAGAGAGGAGGTCAAGAGACACCTGCTGGATCTGGCTGTTGGTCCAGATGGGATCTCACCATGGGTACTGAAAGAGTGTGCAGAGGCACTTTGCTTGCCACTCTCCATAGTGTATAGTAAGTCACTAGAGACGGGAGACCGACCAGAAATATGGAAGACGGCGAATGTGGTCCCAATATACGAAAAGGGCGACAGACAAGAGGCACTGAACTACAGGCCAGTCTCCTTGACTTGTATACCATGCAAGGTGATGGAGAAGATCGTGAGAAAAAACCTGGTAACACATCTGGAGAGAACGGACTTCATGACAAATCGCCAACATGGATTCAGGGAGGCTAAATCTTGCCTTACAGGCTTGATAGAATTCTACGATCAGGTGACACAGACTAAGCAAGAAAGAGAGGGCTGGGCGGACTGCATTTTCTTGGATTGTCGGAAAGCCTTTGACACAGTACCGCATAAGAGGCTGGTACATAAGCTGTAGAGACAGGCAGGTGTAGCTGGTAAGGTGCTTCAGTGGATAAGGGAGTATCTAAGCAATAGGAAGCATAGAGTTACGGTGAGGGGTGAGACCTCCGATTGGCGTGAAGTCACCAGTGGAGTCCCACAGGGCTCTGTACTCGGTCCTATCTTGTTTCTGATATATGTAAATGATCTCCCGGAGGGTATCGATTCATTTCTCTCAATGTTTGCGGACGATGCTTTTCGTACGAAGCAAAATGCAAGAAAACTTGCTTAAAATGCAATATTATGCGAAATTCTGATATTTGAAGGCCAAATCACATATCGTGATACTACATGAAATAGTATCGAAATATTGGTAAAAATGAATATATTTACGTAATATCAAACTACATGAAAATCGTGAAAAAAGTAACTATTTAACCATATTTGAGGATTATAACTTAGAATCATAGAGCGAGGTTTCGAATTATTTAGATCCAAGAAAAGACATATGACAATGTTGTTTCCAATACAAATGATAAAAATCAATGTGTTTTCATTAGAATTAACTATGATGTTCTTGATTTTCCGTTTATATTAATGAGGGAAGATGAACACGTAAAACCGCTCTAATCCGGCTGAAACGTCGATATATGCAATAAAAACCGAACTTCTCCCCTTTTCAATAATTTACTCAGTATTTTAACGAGAAACAAATAGATGATTGAAAATGAAGTATTTAAGGTTATTATCTAATCAATTATGTGTTTGCATCATTTTTATCGTATATATATGAATTAATACCCATGGACGGAAAATTCACAAAAACGTGGAAAACGGCAAAATATTGCCTAATTCGATGATATTTTGTTTAAATCACATGAAGGAAAAGGAGATGATAAACGTTAAAATATTGCTAAATTCGATGATTTTTCGTACGAAACAAAATGCAAGAAAACTTGCTTAAAATGCGATATTATGCGAAATTCTGAGATTTGAAGGCCAAATCACATATCGTGATACTACATGAAATAGTATCGAAATATTGGTAAAAATGATTACGTAATATCAAACTACATGAAAAACGTGAAAAAAGTCACTATATAACCATATTTGAGGATTTTAACTTCAAATCATAGAGCGAGGTTTCGTATTATTTAGATCCAAGAAAAGACATATGACAATGTTGTTTCCAATACAAATGATAAAAAACAATGTGTTTTCATTAGAAATAACTAAAATGTTCTTGATTTTCCGTTTATATTAACGAGGGAAGATGTACACGTAAAACCGCTCTAATCCGGCTGAAACGTCGATATATGCAATAAAAACCGAACTTGTCCCCTTTTCAATATCTTACTCAGTATTTTACCGAGAAACAAATAGATGATTGAAAATGAAGTATTTAAGGTTATTATCTAATCAATTATGTGTTTGCATCATTTTTATCGTATATATATGAATTAATACCCATAGACAGAAAATTCACAAAAACGTGGAAAACGGCAAAATATTGCCTAATTCGATGATATTTTGTTTAAATCACATGAAGGAAAAGGGGATGATAAACGTCAAAACATTGCTAAATTCGATGATTTTTCGTACGAAACAAAATGCAAGAAAACTTGCTTAAAATGCAATATTATGCGAAATTCTGAGATTTCAAGGCCAAATCACATATCGTGATACTACATGAAATAGTATCGAAATAATGGTAAAAATGAATATATTTACGTAATATCAAACTACATGAAAAACGTGAAAAAAGTCACTATATAACCATATTTGAGGATTTTACCTTTAAATCATAGAGGTAGGTTTCGTATTATTTGCATCCAAGAAAAGACAAAGTTTACAAAAAGTTTAGGTTTTTCAAATTGGTGTCATTGTGTTCGAAATAGAATTTTCTACAGGACTAACGGCATATAAAGACCAAAAGTCTGGCGTACCATCCACAACAAACAGAGAAAGTGAGTGCTTGTTACCCGCTAGCACACAAGAGCGATAAAATGTGAACACTTTTTTCACTTTTGTCACCTCAATTCCCGTCCTAGGGCTTTCATTTGGGTATTTCACTTTTCACTTTTCATCACTTTTCAGAATACACTGAAAAGTGTATTCTCTTTTCCCTTTGTCATCTCATTTCTCGTCCTAGGTTTTTCAATTTGGTATCAATGTGTTCGCAATAGAATTATCTGCAAGACTAAATGCATATTAAGCCCAGCGAGAAAGTGAGAAAGTAAGAGCGTATTACCCAGAACCGCGCAAGAGCAATAAAATGTGTACACTCTCTTCACTTTGGACATCTCAATTCTCGTCCTAGGTCTTTCATTTTGGTAAGATTGTGTTCGCAATAGAATTCCCTACAGAAGTATAAGCAAATATAAAGTGCAAAACCCAGGTGGTTTTGCAAACACATAATTGATTAGATAATAACCTTAAATACTTCATTTTCAATCAACTATTTCTTTCTCGTTAAAATACTGAGTAAGATATTGAAAGGGGGGAGAAGTTCTGATTTTATTGCATATATCGACGTTTCACCCGGAATAGAGCGGTTTTCGTGTACATCTTCCATCGGTAATATAAACGGAAAATCAGGAACATTTTAGTTAATTTTAATGAAAACACATTGATTTTTATCATTTGTATTGGAAACAACATTGTCATATGTCTTTTCTTGGATCTAAATAATACGAAACCTCGCTCTATGATTTGAAGTTAAAATCCTCAAATATGGTTATATAGTGACTTTTTTCACGTTTTTCATGTAGTTTGATATTACGTAAATATATTCATTTTTACCAATATTTCGATACTATTTCATGTAGTATCACGATATGTGATTTGGCCTTCAAATCTCAGAATTTCGCATAATATTGCATTTTAAGCAAGTTTTTTTGCATTTTATTTCGTACGAAAAATCATCGAACTTAGCAATATTTTAACGTTTATAATCTCCTTTTCCTTCATGTGATTTAAACAAAATATCATCGAATTAGGCAATATTTTGCCGTTTTCCACGTTTTTGTGAATTTTCCGTCCATGGGTTTTAATTCATATATATACGATAAAAATGATGCAAACACATAATTGATTAGATAATAACCTTAAATACTTCATTTTCAATCATCTATTTGTTTCTCGTTAAAATACTGAGTAAATTATTGAAAAGGGGAGAAGTTCTGTTTTTATTGCATATATCGACGTTTCAGCCGGAATAGAGCGATTTTCGTGTACATCTTCCATCGGTAATATAAACGGAAAACCAGGAACATTTTAGTTAATTCTAATGAAAACACTTTGATTTTTATCATTTGTATTGGAAACAACATTGTCATATGTCTTTTCTTGGATCCAAAAAATACGAAACCTCGCTCAATGATTTAAAGTTAAAATCCTCAAATATGTCTAAATAGTGACTTTTTTCACGTTTTTCATGTAGTTTGATATTACGTAAATACATTCATTTTTACCATTATTTCGATACTATTTCATGTAGTATCACGATATGTGATTTGGCCTTCAAATCTCAGAATTTCGCATAATATTGCATTTTAAGCAAGTTTTCTTGCATTTTGTTTCGTACGAAAAATCATCGAATTTAGCAATATTTTGACGTTTATCATCCCCTTTTCCTTCAAGTGATTTAAACAAAATATCATCGAATTAGGCAATATTTTGCCGTTTTCCACGTTTTTGTGAATTTTCCGTCCATGGGTTTTAATTCATATATATACGATAAAAATGATGCAAACACATAATTGATTAGATAATAACCTTAAATACTTCATTTTCAATCATCTATTTGTTTCTCGTTAAAATACTGAGTAAGATATTGAAAAGGGGAGAAGTTCGGTTTTTATTGCATATATCGACGTTTCAGCCGGATTAGAGCGGTTTTACGTGTACATCTTCCCTCGTTAATATAAACGGAAAATCAAGAACATTTTAGTTATTTCTAATGAAAACACATTGTTTTTTATCATTTGTATTGGAAACAACATTGTCATATGTCTTTTCTTGGATCTAAATAATACGAAACCTCGCTCTATGATTTGAAGTTAAAATCCTCAAATATGGTAATATAGTGACTTTTTTCACGTTTTTCATGTAGTTTGATATTACGTAAATATATTCATTTTTACCAATATTTCGATACTATTTCATGTTGTATCACGATATGTGATTTGGCCTTCAAATCTCAGAATTTCGCATAATATTGCATTTTAATCAAGTTTTCTTGCATTTTGTTTCGTACGAAAAATCATCGAATATAGCAATATTTTTACGTCTATCATCTCCTTTTCCTTCATGTGATTTAAACAAAATATCATCGAATTAGGCAATATTTTGCCGTTTTCCACGTTTTTGTGAATTTTCAGTCCATGGGTTTTAATTCATACATATACGATAAAATTGATGCAAACACATAATTGATTAGATAATAACCTTAAATACTTCATTTTCAATCTACTATTTCTTTCTCGTTAAAATGCTGAGTAAGATATTGAAAGGGGGGAGAAGTTCTGATTTTATTGCATATATCGACGTTTCAGCCGAAATAGAGCGGTTTTCGTGTACATCTTCCATCGGTAATATAAACGGAAAATCAGGAACATTTTAGTTAATTCTAATGAAAACACATTGATTTTTATCATTTGTATTGGAAACAACATTGTCATATGTCTTTTCTTGGATCTAAATAATACGAAACCTCGCTCTATGATTTGAAGGTAAAATCCTCATATATGGTAAAATAGTAACTTTTTCACGTTAATCATGTAGTTTGATATAAGGCAAATATATTCATTTTTACCAATATTCCGATACTATTTCATGTAGTATCACGATATGTGATTTGCCCTTCAAATCTCAGAATTTCGCGTAATATTGCATTTTAAGCAAGTTTTCTTGCATTTTGTTTCGTACGAAAAATCATCGAATTTAGCAATATTTTGACGTTTATCATCCCCTTTTCCTTCATGTGATTTAAACAAAATATCATCGCATTAGGCAATATTTTGCCGTTTTCCACGTTTTTGTGAATTTTCAGTCCATGGGTATTAATTCATATGTATACGATAAAAATGATGCAAACACATAATTGATTAGATAATAACCTTAAATACTTCATTTTCAATCATCTATTTGTTTCTCGTTAAAATACTGAGTAAGATGTTGAAAAGGGGAGAAGTTCGGTTTTTATTGCATATATCGACGTTTCAGCCGGATTAGAGCGGTTTTACGTGTACATCTTCCCTCGTTAATATAAACGGAAAACCAAGAATATTATAGTTAATTTTAATGAAAACACATTGTTTTTTATCATTTGTATTGGAAACCACATTGTCATATGTCTTTTCTTGGAAATAAATAATACGAAACCTCGCTCTATGATTTGAAGGTAAAATCCTCAAATATGGTAAAATAGTGACTTTTTCACGTTAATCATGTAGTTTGATATTACGCATATATATTCATTTTTACCAATATTTCGATACTATTTCATGTAGTATCACGATATGTGATTTGGCCTTCATATCTCAGAATTTCGCATAATATTGCATTTTAAGCAAGTTTCCTTGCATTTTGTTTCGTACGAAAAATCATCGAATTTAGCAATATTTTGACGTTTATCATCCCCTTTTCCTTTATTTGATTTAAACAAAATATCATCGAATTAGGCAATATTTTGCCGTTTTTCCACGTTTTTGTGAATTTTCAGTCTATGGGTATTAATTCATTATATATACGATAAAAATGATGCAAACACATAATTGATTAGATAATAACCTTAAATACTTCATTTTCAATCATCTATTTGTTTCTCGTTAAAATACTGAGTAAGATGTTGAAAAGGGGAGACGTTCGGTTTTTATTGCATATATCGACGTTTCAGCCGGATTAGAGCGGTTTTACGTGTACATCTTCCCTCGTTAATATAAACGGAAAACCAAGAATATTATAGTTAATTTTAATGAAAACACATTGTTTTTTATCATTTGTATTGGAAACAACATTGTCATATGTCTTTTCTTGGAACTAAATAATACGAAACCTCGCTCTATGATTTGAAGGTAAAATCCTCAAATATGGTAAAATAGTGACTTTTTCACGTTAATCATGTAGTTTGATATTACGCATATATATTCATTTTTACCAATATTTCGATACTATTTCATGTAGTATCACGATATGTGATTTGGCCTTCAAATCTCAGAATTTCGCATAATATTGCATTTTAAGCAAGTTTCCTTGCATTTTGTTTCGTACGAAAAATCATCGAATTTAGCAATATTTTGACGTTTATCATCCCCTTTTCCTTTATTTGATTTAAACAAAATATCATCGAATTAGGCAATATTTTGCCGTTTTTCCACGTTTTTGTTAATTTTCAGTCTATGGGTATTAATTCATTATATATACGATAAAAATGATGCAAACATATATTCCATTTGATTAGATAATTCCATTGATTAGATAATAACCTTAAATACTTCATTTTCAATCAACTATTTGTTTCTCGTTAAAATACTGAGTAAGATATTGAAAAGGGGAGAAGTTCTGTTTTTATTGCATATATCGACGTTTCAGCCGGAATAGAGCGGTTTTACGTGTACATCTTCCATCAGTAATATAAACGGAAAATCAGGAACATTTTAGTTAATTCTAATGAAAACACATTGATTTTTATCATTTGTATTGGAAACAACATTGTCATATGTCTGTTCTTGGATCTAAATAATACGAAACCTCGCTCTATGATTTGAAGTTAAAATCCTCAAATATGGTTATATATTGACTTTTTTCACGTTTTTCATGTAGTTTGCCGTAAATATATTCATTTTTACCAATATTTCGATACTATTTCATGTAGTATCACGATATGTGATTTGGCCTTCAAATCTCAGAATTTCGCATAATATTGCATTTTAAGCAAGTTTTCTTGCATTTTGATTCGTACGAAAAATCATCGAATATAGCAATATTTTGACGTTTATCATCTCCTTTTCCTTCATGTGATTTAAACAAAATATCATCGAATTAGGAAATATTTTGCCGTTTTCCACGTTTTTGTGAATTTTCAGTCCATGGGTTTTAATTCATATATATACGATAAAAATGATGCAAACACATAATTGATTAGATAATAACCTTAAATACTTCATTTTCAATCATTTATTTCTTTCTCGTTAAAATACTGAGTAAGATATTGAAAGGGGGAGAAGTTCTGATTTTATTGCATATATCGACAATTCAGCCGGAATAGAGCGGTTTTCGTGTACATCTTCCATCGGTAATATAAACGGAAAATCAGGAACATTTTAGTTAATTCTAATGAAAACACATTGATTTTTATCATTTGTATTGGAAACAACATTGTCATATGTCTTTTCTTGGATCTAAATAATACGAAACCTCGCTCTATGATTTGAAGGTAAAATCCTCAAATATGGTAAAATAGTGACTTTTTCACGTTAATCATGTAGTTTGATATTACGCAAATATATTCATTTTTACCAATATTTCGATACTATTTCATGTATTATTACGATATGTGATTTGGCCTTCAAATCTCAGAATTTCGCATAATATTGCATTTTAAGCAAGTTTTCTTGCATTTTGTTTCGTACGAAAAATCATCGAATTTAGCAATATTTGACGTTTATCATCCCCTTTTCCTTCATGTGATTTAAACAAAATATCATCGAATTAGGCAATATTTTGCCGTTTTTCCACGTTTTTGTGAATTTTCAGTCCATGGGTATTAATTCATATGTATACGATAAAAATGATGCAAACACATAATTGATTAGATAATAACCTTAAATACTTCATTTTCAATCATCTATTTGTTTCTCGTTAAAATACTGAGTAAGATGTTGAAAAGGGGAGAAGTTCGGTTTTTATTGCATATATCGACGTTTCAGCCGGATTAGAGCGGTTTTACGTGTACATCTTCCCTCGTTAATATAAACGGAAAACCAAGAATATTATAGTTAATTTTAATGAAAACACATTGTTTTTTATCATTTGTATTGGAAACCACATTGTCATATGTCTTTTCTTGGAAATAAATAATACGAAACCTCGCTCTATGATTTGAAGGTAAAATCCTCAAATATGGTAAAATAGTGACTTTTTCACGTTAATCATGTAGTTTGATATTACGCATATATATTCATTTTTACCAATATTTCGATACTATTTCATGTAGTATCACGATATGTGATTTGGCCTTCATATCTCAGAATTTCGCATAATATTGCATTTTAAGCAAGTTTCCTTGCATTTTGTTTCGTACGAAAAATCATCGAATTTAGCAATATTTTGACGTTTATCATCCCCTTTTCCTTTATTTGATTTAAACAAAATATCATCGAATTAGGCAATATTTTGCCGTTTTTCCACGTTTTTGTGAATTTTCAGTCTATGGGTATTAATTCATTATATATACGATAAAAATGATGCAAACACATAATTGATTAGATAATAACCTTAAATACTTCATTTTCAATCATCTATTTGTTTCTCGTTAAAATACTGAGTAAGATGTTGAAAAGGGGAGACGTTCGGTTTTTATTGCATATATCGACGTTTCAGCCGGATTAGAGCGGTTTTACGTGTACATCTTCCCTCGTTAATATAAACGGAAAACCAAGAATATTATAGTTAATTTTAATGAAAACACATTGTTTTTTATCATTTGTATTGGAAACAACATTGTCATATGTCTTTTCTTGGAACTAAATAATACGAAACCTCGCTCTATGATTTGAAGGTAAAATCCTCAAATATGGTAAAATAGTGACTTTTTCACGTTAATCATGTAGTTTGATATTACGCATATATATTCATTTTTACCAATATTTCGATACTATTTCATGTAGTATCACGATATGTGATTTGGCCTTCAAATCTCAGAATTTCGCATAATATTGCATTTTAAGCAAGTTTCCTTGCATTTTGTTTCGTACGAAAAATCATCGAATTTAGCAATATTTTGACGTTTATCATCCCCTTTTCCTTTATTTGATTTAAACAAAATATCATCGAATTAGGCAATATTTTGCCGTTTTTCCACGTTTTTGTTAATTTTCAGTCTATGGGTATTAATTCATTATATATACGATAAAAATGATGCAAACATATATTCCATTTGATTAGATAATTCCATTGATTAGATAATAACCTTAAATACTTCATTTTCAATCAACTATTTGTTTCTCGTTAAAATACTGAGTAAGATATTGAAAAGGGGAGAAGTTCTGTTTTTATTGCATATATCGACGTTTCAGCCGGAATAGAGCGGTTTTACGTGTACATCTTCCATCAGTAATATAAACGGAAAATCAGGAACATTTTAGTTAATTCTAATGAAAACACATTGATTTTTATCATTTGTATTGGAAACAACATTGTCATATGTCTGTTCTTGGATCTAAATAATACGAAACCTCGCTCTATGATTTGAAGTTAAAATCCTCAAATATGGTTATATATTGACTTTTTTCACGTTTTTCATGTAGTTTGCCGTAAATATATTCATTTTTACCAATATTTCGATACTATTTCATGTAGTATCACGATATGTGATTTGGCCTTCAAATCTCAGAATTTCGCATAATATTGCATTTTAAGCAAGTTTTCTTGCATTTTGATTCGTACGAAAAATCATCGAATATAGCAATATTTTGACGTTTATCATCTCCTTTTCCTTCATGTGATTTAAACAAAATATCATCGAATTAGGAAATATTTTGCCGTTTTCCACGTTTTTGTGAATTTTCAGTCCATGGGTTTTAATTCATATATATACGATAAAAATGATGCAAACACATAATTGATTAGATAATAACCTTAAATACTTCATTTTCAATCATTTATTTCTTTCTCGTTAAAATATTGAGTAAGATATTGAAAGGGGGAGAAGTTCTGATTTTATTGCATATATCGACGTTTCAGCCGGAATAGAGCGGTTTTCGTGTACATCTTCCATCGGTAATATAAACGGAAAATCAGGAACATTTTAGTTAATTCTAATGAAAACACATTGATTTTTATCATTTGTATTGGAAACAACATTGTCATATGTCTTTTCTTGGATCTAAATAATACGAAACCTCGCTCTATGATTTGAAGGTAAAATCCTCAAATATGGTAAAATAGTGACTTTTTCACGTTAATCATGTAGTTTGATATTACGCAAATATATTCATTTTTACCAATATTTCGATACTATTTCATGTATTATTACGATATGTGATTTGGCCTTCAAATCTCAGAATTTCGCATAATATTGCATTTTAAGCAAGTTTTCTTGCATTTTGTTTCGTACGAAAAATCATCGAATTTAGCAATATTTGACGTTTATCATCCCCTTTTCCTTCATGTGATTTAAACAAAATATCATCGAATTAGGCAATATTTTGCCGTTTTTCCACGTTTTTGTGAATTTTCAGTCCATGGGTATTAATTCATATGTATACGATAAAAATGATGCAAACACATAATTGATTAGATAATAACCTTAAATACTTCATTTTCAATCATCTATTTGTTTCTCGTTAAAATACTGAGTAAGATGTTGAAAAGGGGAGAAGTTCGGTTTTTATTGCATATATCGACGTTTCAGCCGGATTAGAGCGGTTTTACGTGTACATCTTCCCTCGTTAATATAAACGGAAAACCAAGAATATTATAGTTAATTTTAATGAAAACACATTGTTTTTTATCATTTGTATTGGAAACCACATTGTCATATGTCTTTTCTTGGAAATAAATAATACGAAACCTCGCTCTATGATTTGAAGGTAAAATCCTCATATATGGTAAAATAGTGACTTTTTCACGTTAATCATGTAGTTTGATATTACGCATATATATTCATTTTTACCAATATTTCGATACTATTTCATGTAGTATCACGATATGTGATTTGGCCTTCATATCTCAGAATTTCGCATAATATTGCATTTTAAGCAAGTTTCCTTGCATTTTGTTTCGTACGAAAAATCATCGAATTTAGCAATATTTTGACGTTTATCATCCCCTTTTCCTTTATTTGATTTAAACAAAATATCATCGAATTAGGCAATATTTTGCCGTTTTTCCACGTTTTTGTGAATTTTCAGTCTATGGGTATTAATTCATTATATATACGATAAAAATGATGCAAACACATAATTGATTAGATAATAACCTTAAATACTTCATTTTCAATCATCTATTTGTTTCTCGTTAAAATACTGAGTAAGATGTTGAAAAGGGGAGACGTTCGGTTTTTATTGCATATATCGACGTTTCAGCCGGATTAGAGCGGTTTTACGTGTACATCTTCCCTCGTTAATATAAACGGAAAACCAAGAATATTATAGTTAATTTTAATGAAAACACATTGTTTTTTATCATTTGTATTGGAAACAACATTGTCATATGTCTTTTCTTGGAACTAAATAATACGAAACCTCGCTCTATGATTTGAAGGTAAAATCCTCAAATATGGTAAAATAGTGACTTTTTCACGTTAATCATGTAGTTTGATATTACGCATATATATTCATTTTTACCAATATTTCGATACTATTTCATGTAGTATCACGATATGTGATTTGGCCTTCAAATCTCAGAATTTCGCATAATATTGCATTTTAAGCAAGTTTCCTTGCATTTTGTTTCGTACGAAAAATCATCGAATTTAGCAATATTTTGACGTTTATCATCCCCTTTTCCTTTATTTGATTTAAACAAAATATCATCGAATTAGGCAATATTTTGCCGTTTTTCCACGTTTTTGTGAATTTTCAGTCTATGGGTATTAATTCATTATATATACGATAAAAATGATGCAAACATATATTCCATTTGATTAGATAATTCCATTGATTAGATAATAACCTTAAATACTTCATTTTCAATCAACTATTTGTTTCTCGTTAAAATACTGAGTAAGATATTGAAAAGGGGAGAAGTTCTGTTTTTATTGCATATATCGACGTTTCAGCCGGAATAGAGCGGTTTTACGTGTACATCTTCCCTCGTTAATATAAACGGAAAACCAAGAATATTATAGTTAATTTTAATGAAAACACATTGTTTTTTATCATTTGTATTGGAAACAACATTGTCATATGTCTTTTCTTGGAACTAAATAATACGAAACCTCGCTCTATGATTTGAAGGTAAAATCCTCAAATATGGTAAAATAGTGACTTTTTCACGTTAATCATGTAGTTTGATATTACGCATATATATTCATTTTTACCAATATTTCGATACTATTTCATGTAGTATCACGATATGTGATTTGGCCTTCAAATCTCAGAATTTCGCATAATATTGCATTTTAAGCAAGTTTCCTTGCATTTTGTTTCGTACGAAAAATCATCGAATTTAGCAATATTTTGACGTTTATCATCCCCTTTTCCTTTATTTGATTTAAACAAAATATCATCGAATTAGGCAATATTTTGCCGTTTTTCCACGTTTTTGTTAATTTTCAGTCTATGGGTATTAATTCATTATATATACGATAAAAATGATGCAAACATATATTCCATTTGATTAGATAATTCCATTGATTAGATAATAACCTTAAATACTTCATTTTCAATCAACTATTTGTTTCTCGTTAAAATACTGAGTAAGATATTGAAAAGGGGAGAAGTTCTGTTTTTATTGCATATATCGACGTTTCAGCCGGAATAGAGCGGTTTTACGTGTACATCTTCCCTCGTTAATATAAACGGAAAACCAAGAATATTATAGTTAATTTTAATGAAAACACATTGTTTTTTATCATTTGTATTGGAAACCACATTGTCATATGTCTTTTCTTGGAAATAAATAATACGAAACCTCGCTCTATGATTTGAAGGTAAAATCCTCAAATATGGTAAAATAGTGACTTTTTCACGTTAATCATGTAGTTTGATATTACGCATATATATTCATTTTTACCAATATTTCGATACTATTTCATGTAGTATCACGATATGTGATTTGGCCTTCATATCTCAGAATTTCGCATAATATTGCATTTTAAGCAAGTTTCCTTGCATTTTGTTTCGTACGAAAAATCATCGAATTTAGCAATATTTTGACGTTTATCATCCCCTTTTCCTTTATTTGATTTAAACAAAATATCATCGAATTAGGCAATATTTTGCCGTTTTTCCACGTTTTTGTGAATTTTCAGTCTATAGGTATTAATTCATTATATATACGATAAAAATGATGCAAACACATAATTGATTAGATAATAACCTTAAATACTTCATTTTCAATCATCTATTTGTTTCTCGTTAAAATACTGAGTAAGATGTTGAAAAGGGGAGACGTTCGGTTTTTATTGCATATATCGACGTTTCAGCCGGATTAGAGCGGTTTTACGTGTACATCTTCCCTCGTTAATATAAACGGAAAACCAAGAATATTATAGTTAATTTTAATGAAAACACATTGTTTTTTATCATTTGTATTGGAAACAACATTGTCATATGTCTTTTCTTGGAACTAAATAATACGAAACCTCGCTCTATGATTTGAAGGTAAAATCCTCAAATATGGTAAAATAGTGACTTTTTCACGTTAATCATGTAGTTTGATATTACGCATATATATTCATTTTTACCAATATTTCGATACTATTTCATGTAGTATCACGATATGTGATTTGGCCTTCAAATCTCAGAATTTCGCATAATATTGCATTTTAAGCAAGTTTCCTTGCATTTTGTTTCGTACGAAAAATCATCGAATTTAGCAATATTTTGACGTTTATCATCCCCTTTTCCTTTATTTGATTTAAACAAAATATCATCGAATTAGGCAATATTTTGCCGTTTTTCCACGTTTTTGTTAATTTTCAGTCTATGGGTATTAATTCATTATATATACGATAAAAATGATGCAAACATATATTCCATTTGATTAGATAATTCCATTGATTAGATAATAACCTTAAATACTTCATTTTCAATCAACTATTTGTTTCTCGTTAAAATACTGAGTAAGATATTGAAAAGGGGAGAAGTTCTGTTTTTATTGCATATATCGACGTTTCAGCCGGAATAGAGCGGTTTTACGTGTACATCTTCCATCAGTAATATAAACGGAAAATCAGGAACATTTTAGTTAATTCTAATGAAAACACATTGATTTTTATCATTTGTATTGGAAACAACATTGTCATATGTCTGTTCTTGGATCTAAATAATACGAAACCTCGCTCTATGATTTGAAGTTAAAATCCTCAAATATGGTTATATATTGACTTTTTTCACGTTTTTCATGTAGTTTGCCGTAAATATATTCATTTTTACCAATATTTCGATACTATTTCATGTAGTATCACGATATGTGATTTGGCCTTCAAATCTCAGAATTTCGCATAATATTGCATTTTAAGCAAGTTTTCTTGCATTTTGATTCGTACGAAAAATCATCGAATATAGCAATATTTTGACGTTTATCATCTCCTTTTCCTTCATGTGATTTAAACAAAATATCATCGAATTAGGAAATATTTTGCCGTTTTCCACGTTTTTGTGAATTTTCAGTCCATGGGTTTTAATTCATATATATACGATAAAAATGATGCAAACACATAATTGATTAGATAATAACCTTAAATACTTCATTTTCAATCATTTATTTCTTTCTCGTTAAAATACTGAGTAAGATATTGAAAGGGGGAGAAGTTCTGATTTTATTGCATATATCGACGTTTCAGCCGGAATAGAGCGGTTTTCGTGTACATCTTCCATCGGTAATATAAACGGAAAATCAGGAACATTTTAGTTAATTCTAATGAAAACACATTGATTTTTATCATTTGTATTGGAAACAACATTGTCATATGTCTTTTCTTGGATCTAAATAATACGAAACCTCGCTCTATGATTTGAAGGTAAAATCCTCAAATATGGTAAAATAGTGACTTTTTCACGTTAATCATGTAGTTTGATATTACGCAAATATATTCATTTTTACCAATATTTCGATACTATTTCATGTATTATTACGATATGTGATTTGGCCTTCAAATCTCAGAATTTCGCATAATATTGCATTTTAAGCAAGTTTTCTTGCATTTTGTTTCGTACGAAAAATCATCGAATTTAGCAATATTTGACGTTTATCATCCCCTTTTCCTTCATGTGATTTAAACAAAATATCATCGAATTAGGCAATATTTTGCCGTTTTTCCACGTTTTGTGAATTTTCAGTCCATGGGTATTAATTCATATGTATACGATAAAAATGATGCAAACACATAATTGATTAGATAATAACCTTAAATACTTCATTTTCAATCATCTATTTGTTTCTCGTTAAAATACTGAGTAAGATGTTGAAAAGGGGAGAAGTTCGGTTTTTATTGCATATATCGACGTTTCAGCCGGATTAGAGCGGTTTTACGTGTACATCTTCCCTCGTTAATATAAACGGAAAACCAAGAATATTATAGTTAATTTTAATGAAAACACATTGTTTTTTATCATTTGTATTGGAAACCACATTGTCATATGTCTTTTCTTGGAAATAAATAATACGAAACCTCGCTCTATGATTTGAAGGTAAAATCCTCAAATATGGTAAAATAGTGACTTTTTCACGTTAATCATGTAGTTTGATATTACGCATATATATTCATTTTTACCAATATTTCGATACTATTTCATGTAGTATCACGATATGTGATTTGGCCTTCATATCTCAGAATTTCGCATAATATTGCATTTTAAGCAAGTTTCCTTGCATTTTGTTTCGTACGAAAAATCATCGAATTTAGCAATATTTTGACGTTTATCATCCCCTTTTCCTTTATTTGATTTAAACAAAATATCATCGAATTAGGCAATATTTTGCCGTTTTTCCACGTTTTTGTGAATTTTCAGTCTATGGGTATTAATTCATTATATATACGATAAAAATGATGCAAACACATAATTGATTAGATAATAACCTTAAATACTTCATTTTCAATCATCTATTTGTTTCTCGTTAAAATACTGAGTAAGATGTTGAAAAGGGGAGACGTTCGGTTTTTATTGCATATATCGACGTTTCAGCCGGATTAGAGCGGTTTTACGTGTACATCTTCCCTCGTTAATATAAACGGAAAACCAAGAATATTATAGTTAATTTTAATGAAAACACATTGTTTTTTATCATTTGTATTGGAAACAACATTGTCATATGTCTTTTCTTGGAACTAAATAATACGAAACCTCGCTCTATGATTTGAAGGTAAAATCCTCAAATATGGTAAAATAGTGACTTTTTCACGTTAATCATGTAGTTTGATATTACGCATATATATTCATTTTTACCAATATTTCGATACTATTTCATGTAGTATCACGATATGTGATTTGGCCTTCAAATCTCAGAATTTCGCATAATATTGCATTTTAAGCAAGTTTCCTTGCATTTTGTTTCGTACGAAAAATCATCGAATTTAGCAATATTTTGACGTTTATCATCCCCTTTTCCTTTATTTGATTTAAACAAAATATCATCGAATTAGGCAATATTTTGCCGTTTTTCCACGTTTTTGTGAATTTTCAGTCTATGGGTATTAATTCATTATATATACGATAAAAATGATGCAAACATATATTCCATTTGATTAGATAATTCCATTGATTAGATAATAACCTTAAATACTTCATTTTCAATCAACTATTTGTTTCTCGTTAAAATACTGAGTAAGATATTGAAAAGGGGAGAAGTTCTGTTTTTATTGCATATATCGACGTTTCAGCCGGAATAGAGCGGTTTTACGTGTACATCTTCCCTCGTTAATATAAACGGAAAACCAAGAATATTATAGTTAATTTTAATGAAAACACATTGTTTTTTATCATTTGTATTGGAAACAACATTGTCATATGTCTTTTCTTGGAACTAAATAATACGAAACCTCGCTCTATGATTTGAAGGTAAAATCCTCAAATATGGTAAAATAGTGACTTTTTCACGTTAATCATGTAGTTTGATATTACGCATATATATTCATTTTTACCAATATTTCGATACTATTTCATGTAGTATCACGATATGTGATTTGGCCTTCAAATCTCAGAATTTCGCATAATATTGCATTTTAAGCAAGTTTCCTTGCATTTTGTTTCGTACGAAAAATCATCGAATTTAGCAATATTTTGACGTTTATCATCCCCTTTTCCTTTATTTGATTTAAACAAAATATCATCGAATTAGGCAATATTTTGCCGTTTTTCCACGTTTTTGTTAATTTTCAGTCTATGGGTATTAATTCATTATATATACGATAAAAATGATGCAAACACATAATTGATTAGATAATAACCTTAAATACTTCATTTTCAATCATCTATTTGTTTCTCGTTAAAATACTGAGTAAGATGTTGAAAAGGGGAGACGTTCGGTTTTTATTGCATATATCGACGTTTCAGCCGGATTAGAGCGGTTTTACGTGTACATCTTCCCTCGTTAATATAAACGGAAAACCAAGAATATTATAGTTAATTTTAATGAAAACACATTGTTTTTTATCATTTGTATTGGAAACAACATTGTCATATGTCTTTTCTTGGAACTAAATAATACGAAACCTCGCTCTATGATTTGAAGGTAAAATCCTCAAATATGGTAAAATAGTGACTTTTTCACGTTAATCATGTAGTTTGATATTACGCATATATATTCATTTTTACCAATATTTCGATACTATTTCATGTAGTATCACGATATGTGATTTGGCCTTCAAATCTCAGAATTTCGCATAATATTGCATTTTAAGCAAGTTTCCTTGCATTTTGTTTCGTACGAAAAATCATCGAATTTAGCAATATTTTGACGTTTATCATCCCCTTTTCCTTTATTTGATTTAAACAAAATATCATCGAATTAGGCAATATTTTGCCGTTTTTCCACGTTTTTGTGAATTTTCAGTCTATGGGTATTAATTCATTATATATACGATAAAAATGATGCAAACATATATTCCATTTGATTAGATAATTCCATTGATTAGATAATAACCTTAAATACTTCATTTTCAATCAACTATTTGTTTCTCGTTAAAATACTGAGTAAGATATTGAAAAGGGGAGAAGTTCTGTTTTTATTGCATATATCGACGTTTCAGCCGGAATAGAGCGGTTTTACGTGTACATCTTCCATCAGTAATATAAACGGAAAATCAGGAACATTTTAGTTAATTCTAATGAAAACACATTGATTTTTATCATTTGTATTGGAAACAACATTGTCATAAGTCTGTTCTTGGATCTAAATAATACGAAACCTCGCTCTATGATTTGAAGTTAAAATCCTCAAATATGGTTATATAGTGACTTTTTTCACGTTTTTCATGTAGTTTGATATTACGTAAATATATTCATTTTTACCAATATTTCGATACTATTTCATGTAGTATCACGATATGTGATTTGGCCTTCAAATCTCAGAATTTCGCATAATATTGCATTTTAAGCAAGTTTTCTTGCATTTTGATTCGTACGAAAAATCATCGAATATAGCAATATTTTGACGTTTATCATCTCCTTTTCCTTCATGTGATTTAAACAAAATATCATCGAATTAGGAAATATTTTGCCGTTTTCCACGTTTTTGTGAATTTTCAGTCCATGGGTTTTAATTCATATATATACGATAAAAATGATGCAAACACATAATTGATTAGATAATAACCTTAAATACTTCATTTTCAATCATTTATTTCTTTCTCGTTAAAATACTGAGTAGATAATAAAAGGGGGAGAAGTTCTGATTTTATTGCATATATCGACGTTTCAGCCGGAATAGAGCGGTTTTCGTGTACATCTTCCATCGGTAATATAAACGGAAAATCAGGAACATTTTAGTTAATTCTAATGAAAACACATTGATTTTTATCATTTGTATTGGAAACAACATTGTCATATGTCTTTTCTTGGATCTAAATAATACGAAACCTCGCTCTATGATTTGAAGGTAAAATCCTCAAATATGGTAAAATAGTGACTTTTTCACGTTAATCATGTAGTTTGATATTACGCAAATATATTCATTTTTACCAATATTTCGATACTATTTCATGTATTATTACGATATGTGATTTGGCCTTCAAATCTCAGAATTTCGCATAATATTGCATTTTAAGCAAGTTTTCTTGCATTTTGTTTCGTACGAAAAATCATCGAATTTAGCAATATTTGACGTTTATCATCCCCTTTTCCTTCATGTGATTTAAACAAAATATCATCGAATTAGGCAATATTTTGCCGTTTTTCCACGTTTTTGTGAATTTTCAGTCCATGGGTATTAATTCATATATGTACGATGAAAATGATGCAAACACACAATTGATTAGATAATAACCTTAAATACTTCATTTTCAATCAACTATTTGTTTCTCGTTAAAATACTGAGTAAGATATTGAAAAGGGGAGAAGTTCGGTTTTTATTGCATATATCGACGTTTCAGCCGGAATAGAGCGATTTTCGTGTACATCTTTCATCGGTAATATAAACGGAAAACCAGGAACATTTTAGTTAATTCTAATGAAAACACTTTGATTTTTATCATTTGTATTGGAAACAACATTGTCATATGTCTTTTCTTGGATCCAAATAATACGAAACCTCGCTCTATGATTTGAAGTTAAAATCCTCAAATATGGTTAAATAGTGACTTTTTCACGTTATTCATGTAGTTTGATATTACGTAAATATATTCATTTTTACCAATATTTCGATACTATTTCATGTAGTATCACGATATGAGATTTGGCCTTGAAAATTCAGAATTTCGCATAATATTGCATTTTAAGCAAGTTTTCTTGCATTTTGTTTCGTACGAAAAATCATCGAATTTAGCAATATTTTGACGTTTATCATCCCCTTTTCCTTCATGTGATTTAAACAAAATATCATCGAATTAGGCAATATTTTGCCGTTTTCCACGTTTTTGTGAATTTTCAGTCCATGGGTATTAATTCATATGTATACGATAAAAATGATGCAAACACATAATTGATTAGATAATAACCTTAAATACTTCATTTTCAATCATCTATTTGTTTCTCGTTAAAATACTGAGTAAATTATTGAAAAGGGGAGAAGTTCTGTTTTTATTGCATATATCGACGTTTCAGCCGGAATAGAGCGATTTTCGTGTACATCTTCCATCGGTAATATAAATGGAAAACCAGGAACATTTTAGTTAATTCTAATGAAAACACTTTGATTTTAATCATTTGTATTGGAAACAACATTGTCATATGTCTTTTCTTGGATCTAAATAATACGAAACCTCGCTCTATGATTTGAAGTTAAAATCCTCAAATATGGTAATATAGTGACTTTTTTCACGTTTTTCATGTAGTTTGATATTACGTAAATATATTCATTTTTACCAATATTTCGATACTATTTCATGTAGTATCACGATATGTGATTTGGCCTTCAAATCTCAGAATTTCGCATAATATTGCATTTTAATCAAGTTTTCTTGCATTTTGTTTCGTACGAAAAATCATCGAATATAGCAATATTTTTACGTCTATCATCTCCTTTTCCTTTATGTGATTTAAACAAAATATCATCGAATTAGGCAATATTTTGCCGTTTTCCACGTTTTTGTGAATTTTCAGTCCATGGGTTTTAATTCATACATATACGATAAAATTGATGCAAACACATAATTGATTAGATAATAACCTTAAATACTTCATTTTCAATCTACTATTTCTTTCTCGTTAAAATACTGAGTAAGATATTGAAAGGGGGGAGAAGTTCTGATTTTATTGCATATATCGACGTTTCAGCCGAAATAGAGCGGTTTTCGTGTACATCTTCCATCGGTAATATAAACGGAAAATCAGGAACATTTTAGTTAATTCTAATGAAAACACATTGATTTTTATCATTTGTATTGGAAACAACATTGTCATATGTCTTTTCTTGGATCTAAATAATACGAAACCTCGCTCTATGATTTGAAGGTAAAATCCTCATATATGGTAAAATAGTAACTTTTTCACGTTAATCATGTAGTTTGATATTAGGCAAATATATTCATTTTTACCAATATTCCGATACTATTTCATGTAGTATCACGATATGTGATTTCCCCTTCAAATCTCAGAATTTCGCGTAATATTGCATTTTAAGCAAGTTTTCTTGCATTTTGTTTCGTACGAAAAATCATCGAATTTAGCAATATTTTGACGTTTATCATCCCCTTTTCCTTCATGTGATTTAAACAAAATATCATCGAATTAGGCAATATTTTGCCGTTTTCCACGTTTTTGTGAATTTTCAGTCCATGGGTATTAATTCATATGTATACGATAAAAATGATGCAAACACATAATTGATTAGATAATAACCTTAAATACTTCATTTTCAATCATCTATTTGTTTCTCGTTAAAATACTGAGTAAGATGTTGAAAAGGGGAGAAGTTCGGTTTTTATTGCATATATCGACGTTTCAGCCGGATTAGAGCGGTTTTACGTGTACATCTTCCCTCGTTAATATAAACGGAAAACCAAGAATATTATAGTTAATTTTAATGAAAACACATTGTTTTTTATCATTTGTATTGGAAACCACATTGTCATATGTCTTTTCTTGGAAATAAATAATACGAAACCTCGCTCTATGATTTGAAGGTAAAATCCTCAAATATGGTAAAATAGTGACTTTTTCACGTTAATCATGTAGTTTGATATTACGCATATATATTCATTTTTACCAATATTTCGATACTATTTCATGTAGTATCACGATATGTGATTTGGCCTTCAAATCTCAGAATTTCGCATAATATTGCATTTTAAGCAAGTTTCCTTGCATTTTGTTTCGTACGAAAAATCATCGAATTTAGCAATATTTTGACGTTTATCATCCCCTTTTCCTTTATTTGATTTAAACAAAATATCATCGAATTAGGCAATATTTTGCGGTTTTTCCACGTTTTTGTGAATTTTCAGTCTATGGGTATTAATTCATTATATATACGATAAAAATGATGCAAACACATAATTGATTAGATAATAACCTTAAATACTTCATTTTCAATCATTTATTTCTTTCTCGTTAAAATACTGAGTAAGATATTGAAAGGGGGAGAAGTTCTGATTTTATTGCATATATCGACGTTTCAGCCGGAATTGAGCGGTTTTCGTGTACATCTTCCATCGGTAATATAAACGGAAAATCAGGAACATTTTAGTTAATTCTAATGAAAACACATTGATTTTTATCATTTGTATTGGAAACAACATTGTCATATGTCTTTTCTTGGATCTAAATAATACGAAACCTCGCTCTATGATTTGAAGGTAAAATCCTCAAATATGGTAAAATAGTGACTTTTTCACGTTCATCATGTAGTTTGATATTACGCAAATATATTCATTTTTACCAATATTTCGATACTATTTCATGTATTATTACGATATGTGATTTGGCCTTCAAATCTCAGAATTTCGCATAATATTGCATTTTAAGCAAGTTTTCTTGCATTTTGTTTCGTACGAAAAATCATCGAATTTAGCAATATTTTGACGTTTATCATCCCCTTTTCCTTCATGTGATTTAAACAAAATATCATCGAATTAGGCAATATTTTGCCGTTTTTCCACGTTTTTGTGAATTTTCAGTCCATGGGTAATAATTCATTTATGTACGATGAAAATGATGCAAACACACAATTGATTAGATAATAACCTTAAATACTTCAATTTCAATCAACTATTTGTTTCTCGTTAAAATACTGAGTAAGATATTGAAAAGGGGAGAAGTTCTGTTTTTATTGCATATATCGACGTTTCAGCCGGAATAGAGCGATTTTCGTGTACATCTTCCATCGGTAATATAAACGGAAAACCAGGAACATTTTAGTTAATTCTAATGAAAACACTTTGATTTTTATCGTTTGTGTTGGAAACAACATTGTCATATGTCTTTTCTTGGATCTAAATAATACGATACCTCGCTCTATGATTTGAAGTTAAAATCCTCAAATATGGTTATATAGTGACTTTTTTCACGTTTTTCATGTAGTTTGATATTACGTAAATATATTCATTTTTACCAATATTTCGATACTATTTCATGTAGTATCACGATATGTGATTTGGCCTTCAAATCTCAGAATTTCGCATAATATTGCATTTTAAGCAAGTTTTTTTGCATTTTATTTCGTACGAAAAATCATCGAACTTAGCAATATTTTAACGTTTATAATCTCCTTTTCCTTCATGTGATTTAAACAAAATATCATCGAATTAGGCAATATTTTGCCGTTTTCCACGTTTTTGTGAATTTTCCGTCCATGGGTTTTAATTCATATATATACGATAAAAATGATGCAAACACATAATTGATTAGATAATAACCTTAAATACTTCATTTTCAATCATCTATATGTTTCTCGTTAAAATACTGAGTAAGATGTTGAAAAGGGGAGAAGTTCGGTTTTTATTGCATATATCGACGTTTCAGCCGGATTAGAGCGGTTTTACGTGTACATCTTCCCTCGTTAATATAAACGGAAAATCAAGAACATTATAGTTAATTCTAATGAAAACACATTGTTTTTTATCATTTGTATTGGAAACAACATTGTCATATGTCTTTTCTTGGAACTAAATAATACGAAACCTCGCTCTATGATTTGAAGGTAAAATCCTCAAATATGGTAAAATAGTGACTTTTTCACGTTAATCATGTAGTTTGATATTACGCATATATATTCATTTTTACCAATATTTCGATACTATTTCATGTAGTATCACGATATGTGATTTGGCCTTCAAATCTCAGAATTTCGCATAATATTGCATTTTAATCAAGTTTCCTTGCATTTTGTTTCGTACGAAAAATCATCGAATTTAGCAATATTTTGACGTTTATCATCCCCTTTTCCTTTATTTGATTTAAACAAAATATCATCGAATTAGGCAATATTTTGCCGTTTTTCCACGTTTTTGTGAATTTTCAGTCTATGGGTATTAATTCATTATATATACGATAAAAATGATGCAAACACATTATTGATTAGATAATAACCTTTAATACTTCATTTTCAATCAACTATTTGTTTCTCGTTAAAATACTGAGTAAGATATTGAAAAGGGGAGAAGTTCTGTTTTTATTGCATATATCGACGTTTCAGCCGGAATAGAGCGGTTTTACGTGTACATCTTCCATCAGTAATATAAACGGAAAATCAGGAACATTTTAGTTAATTCTAATGAAAACACATTGATTTTTATCATTTGTATTGGAAACAACATTGTCAATGTCTTTTCTTGGATCTAAATAATACGAAACCTCGCTCTATGATTTGAAGTTAAAATCCTCAAATATGGTTATATAGTGACTTTTTCACGTTTTTCATGTAGTTTGATATTACGTAAATATATTCATTTTTACCAATATTTCGATACTATTTCATGTAGTATCACGATATGTGATTTGGCCTTCAAATCTCAGAATTTCGCATAATATTGCATTTTAAGCAAGTTTTCTTGCATTTTGTTTCGTACGAAAAATCATCGAATATAGCAATATTTTGACGTTTATCATCTCCTTTTCCTTCATGTGATTTAAACAAAATATCATCGAATTAGGCAATATGTTACAACTGATAAGAGTGGGGCTTCTATGGGGTACTGGTACTATTAAGGGGTAAAGGTAGTTAGAAGACAAGAGTATCAAATATGGGAGAGCTAAAAGGCCCGGCCCCCAAAATAAACTATCCACAGTAGTAATAACTTGCTACAAGACCATATATGTTAGTCTAAGGGTTGATCACTGCGCTCCCACTTTGGAAGAAGAGATACTCTGTAATTCATGTACTTATTTATTAACCCCTTAACAACCCCCCATATACACTCACACCAATAACAATAATAATAATAACTTTACCACACTATCTTACGTTAAAAGCCTTGGTCCACATAGACAGGATACATGGTTTACACTAATAACAAGCTAGGTAAAGTACTACTGGATAAGCACTGAAGCTGGATGCAGCTTAGGGTAGTGAGACCATGTGGTACCCTAATACAAAACACAACTCTTAGGGTAAACAAAACACTGGCAAATACTAACCCCAGGTCTCACCAATAGTTACTACCAGAGTAGGTATACTTACTGATGCCCGTACTTAGCTTAAGGATACAGGAACTTCAGGTAAGGGAAATAAGTAAGAGGAGAGGGGAGAAGAGTAGGGATACAGCCACAGAGTAGGTCTTATCCGCACGACACAGCCAGAGAGAAGACCGAGCTAGTCACCAGCTGCCTCCCTCATGTCGTGGTGCCGGAAGGAGCCTAATTGATCGTGCAGCTAAGCACATTAAAGATCTTCCCCTATGCAACGTATTGTTACTTTATGAATGATTAGAAAGTATTAGTAAGCAAAGTTGGTGCCTATGTTATTATTTAATAATCAACCCCCAGCTCAGTCTTTAAATGCTCTTTGAGAAACAATAATAGTCTTACGTCTGGCAGGGAAGATACAAACAATTGCCATTCCAAATGCGCCAACTGTACTACTAGGAAGTCTAATAGCTCAATTTTGACCTCTGGTTTCCACTGGAGAACCTAGGGTCGTAGCACAATATTTTGCCGTTTTCCACGTTTTTGTGAATTTTCAGTCCATGGGTTTTAATTCATATATATACGATAAAAATGATGCAAACACATAATTGATTAGATAATAACCTTAAATACTTCATTTTCAATCAACTATTTCTTTCTCGTTAAAATACTGAGTAAGATATTGAAAAGGGGAGAAGTTCTGATTTTATTGCATATATCGACGTTTCAGCCGGAATAGAGCGGTTTTCGTGTACATCTTCCATCGGTAATATAAACGGAAAATCAGGAACATTTTAGTTAATTCTAATGAAAACACATTGATTTTTATCATTTGTATTGGAAACAACATTGTCATAAGTCTGTTCTTGGATCTAAATAATACGAAACCTCGCTCTATGATTTGAAGTTAAAATCCTCAAATATGGTTATATAGTGACTTTTTTCACGTTTTTCATGTAGTTTGATATTACGTAAATATATTCATTTTTACCAATATTTCGATACTATTTCATGTAGTATCACGATATGTGATTTGGCCTTCAAATCTCAGAATTTCGCATAATATTGCATTTTAAGCAAGTTTTCTTGCATTTTGTTTCGTACGAAAAATCATCGAATATAGCAATATTTTGACGTTTATCATCTCCTTTTCCTTCATGTGATTTAAACAAAATATCATCGAATTAGGAAATATTTTGCCGTTTTCCACATTTTTGTGAATTTTCAGTCCATGGGTTTTAATTCATATATATACGATAAAAATGATGCAAACACATAATTGATTAGATAATAACCTTAAATACTTCATTTTCAATCATTTATTTCTTTCTCGTTAAAATACTGAGTAAGATATTGAAAGGGGGAGAAGTTCTGATTTTATTGCATATATCGACGTTTCAGCCGGAATTGAGCGGTTTTCGTGTACATCTTCCATCGGTAATATAAACGGAAAATCAGGAACATTTTAGTTAATTCTAATGAAAACACATTGATTTTTATCATTTGTATTGGAAACAACATTGTCATATGTCTTTTCTTGGATCTAAATAATACGAAACCTCGCTCTATGATTTGAAGGTAAAATCCTCAAATATGGTAAAATAGTGACTTTTTCACGTTAATCATGTAGTTTGATATTACGCAAATATATTCATTTTTACCAATATTTCGATACTATTTCATGTATTATCACGATATGTGATTTGGCCTTCAAATCTCAGAATTTCGCATAACATTCCATTTTAAGCAAGTTTTCTTGCATTTTGTTTCGTACGAAAAATCATCGAATTTAGCAATATTTTGACGTTTATCATCCCCTTTTCCTTTATTTGATTTAAACAAAATATCATCGAATTAGGAAATATTTTTCCGTTTTTCCACGTTTTTGTGAATTTTCAATCTATGGGTATTAATTCATTATATATACGATAAAAATGATGCAAACACATAATTGATTAGATAATAACCTTAAATACTTCATTTTCAATCAACTATTTGTTTCTCGTTAAAATACTGAGTAAGATATTGAAAAGGGGAGAAGTTCTGTTTTTATTGCATATATCGACGTTTCAGCCGGAATAGAGCGATTTTCGTGTACATCTTCCATCGGTAATATAAACGGAAAACCAGGAACATTTTAGTTAATTGTAATGAAAACACTTTGATTTTTATCATTTGTATTGGAAACAACATTGTCATATGTCTTTTCTTGGATCCAAATAATACGAAACCTCCCACTATGATTTGAAGTTAAAATCCTCAAATATGGTTAAATAGTGACTTTTTTCACGTTTTTCATGTAGTTTGATATTACGTAAATATATTCATTTTTACCAATATTTCGATACTATTTCATGTAGTATCACGATATGTGATTTGGCCTTGAAATTTCAGAATTTCGCATAATATTGCATTTTAAGCAAGTTTTCTTGCATTTTGTTTCGTACGAAAAATCATCGAATTTAGCAATATTTTGACGTTTATCATCCCCTTTTCCTTCATGTGATTTAAACAAAATATCATCGAATTAGGCAATATTTTGCCGTTTTCCACGTTTTTGTGAATTTTCAGTCCATGGGTATTAATTCATATGTATACGATAAAAATGATGCAAACACATAATTGATTAGATAATAACCTTAAATACTTCATTTTCAATTATCTATTTGTTTCTCGTTAAAATACTGAGTAAGATGTTGAAAAGGGGAGAAGTTCGGTTTTTATTGCATATATCGACGTTTCAGCCGGATTAGAGCGGTTTTACAAGTACATCTTCCCTCGTTAATATAAACGGAAAATCAAGAACATTATAGTTAATTCTAATGAAAACACATTGTTTTTTATCATTTGTATTGGAAACAACATTGTCATATGTCTTTTCTTGGAACTAAATAATACGAAACCTCGCTCTATGATTTGAAGGTAAAATCCTCAAATATGGTAAAATAGTGACTTTTTCACGTTAATCATGTAGTTTGATATTACGCATATATATTCATTTTTACCAATATTTCGATACTATTTCATGTAGTATCACGATATGTGATTTGGCCTTCAAATCTCAGAATTTCGCATAATATTGCATTTTAAGCAAGTTTCCTTGCATTTTGTTTCGTACGAAAAATCATCGAATTTAGCAATATTTTGACGTTTATCATCCCCTTTTCCTTTATTTGATTTAAACAAAATATCATCGAATTAGGCAATATTTTGCCGTTTTTCCACGTTTTTGTGAATTTTCAGTCTATGGGTATTAATTCATTAAATATACGATAAAAATGATGCAAACACATAATTGATTAGATAATAACCTTAAATACTTCATTTTCAATCAACTATTTGTTTTTAAAATACTGAGTAAGATATTGAAAAGGGGAGAAGTTCGGTTTTTATTGCATATATCGACGTTTCAGCCGGAATAGAGCGGTTTTACGTGTACATCATCCATCAGTAATATAAACGGAAAATCAGGAACATTTTAGTTAATTCTAATGAAAACACATTGATTTTTATCATTTGTATTGGAAACAACATTGTCATATGTCTTTTCTTGGATCTAAATAATACGAAACCTCGCTCTATGATTCTAAGCTATAATCCTCAAATATAGTTAAATAGTGATTTTTTTCACGATTTTCATGTAGTTTGATATTACGTAAATATATTCATTTTTACCAATATTTCGATACTATTTCATGTAGTATCACGATATGTGATTTGGCCTTGAAATCTCAGAATTTCGCATAATATCGCATTTTATGCAAGTTTTCTTGCATTTTGTTTCGTACAAAAAATCATCGGATTTAGCAATATTTTGACGTTTATCATACCCTTTTCCTTCATGTGATTTAAACAAAATATCATCGAATTAGGCAATATTTTGCCGTTTTCCACGTTTTTGTGAATTTTCCGTCCATGGGTATTAATTCATTATATATACGATAAAAATGATGCAAACACATAATTGATTAGATAATAACCTTAAATACTTCATTTTCAATCAACTATTTGTTTTTAAAATACTGAGTAAGATATTGAAAAGGGGAGAAGTTCTGTTTTTATTGCATATATCGACGTTTCAGCCGGATTAGAGCGGTTTTACGTGTACATCTTCCCTCGTTAATATAAGCGGAAAATCAAGAACATTTTAGTTATTTCTAATGAAAACACATTGTTTTTTATCATTTGTATTGGAAACAACATTGTCATATGTCTTTTCTTGGATCTAAATAATACGAAACCTCGCTCTATGATTTGAAGTTAAAATCCTCAAATATGGTTATATAGTGACTTTTTTCACGTTTTTCATGTAGTTTGATATTACGTAAATATATTCATTTTTACCAATATTTCGATACTATTTCATGTAGTATCACGAAATGTGATTTGGCCTTCAAATCTCAGAATTTCGCATAATATTGCATTTTAAGCAAGTTTTCTTGCATTTTGTTTCGTACGAAAAATCATCGAATATAGCAATATTTTTACGTTTATCATCTCCTTTTTCTTCATGTGATTTAAACAAAATATCATCGAATTAGGCAATATTTTGCCGTTTTCCACGTTTTTGTGAATTTTCAGTCCATGGGTTTTAATTCATACATATACGATAAAAATGATGCAAACACATAATTGATTAGATAATAACCTTAAATACTTCATTTTCAATCAACTATTTCTTTCTCGTTAAAATACTGAGTAAGATATTGAAAGGGGGGAGAAGTTCTGATTTTATTGCATATATCGACGTTTCAGCCGGAATAGAGCGGTTTTCGTGTACATCTTCCATCGGTAATATAAACGGAAAATCAGGAACATTTTAGTTAATTCTAATGAAAACACTGATGGAACCACGGTGATTCAATGCCATACTGTTTTCTCAAATAAGCTCTTCGGCTATTTGAGAAAACGTAAATTTCATGGCGAACATTTGTAAACTATCCCCAAGTAGATCGGATCGAAATTGGAATTTATACAATTATTTATTCTCGTGTTGCCCGCCAGTGTCACCCTTGAGTAACCCGAACAGGTATAAAAATGCTCTTTCGTCTTGCTTCCCATCTGTCATATCAAATGGTTTTTTTTTGCCACAAAACACACACACACACAGACACACACACACACACACACACACACACACACACACACACACACACACACACACACACACACACACACACACACACACACACACACACACACACACACACACACACACACACACACACACACACACACACACACACACACACACACACACACACACACACACACACACACACACACACACACACACACACACACACACACACACACACACACACACACACACACACACACACACACACACACACATACACACAAATACACACACACACCACACACACACACACACACACACACACACACACACACACACACACACACACACACACACACACACACACACACACACACACACACACACACACACACACACACACACATACACACAAATATACACACACACACACACACACACACACACACACACACACACACACACACACACACACACACACACACACACACACACACACACACACACACACACACACACACACACACAAGGGGGGCCTCGTAGCCTGGTGGATAGCGCGCAGGATTCATAATTCTGTGGCGCGGGTTCGATTCCCGCACGAGGCAGAAACAAATGGGCAAAGTTTCTTTCACCCTGAATGCCCCTGTTACCTAGCAGTAAATAGGTACCTGGGAGTTAGTCAGCTGTCACGGGCTGCTTCCTGGGGTGTGTGTGTGTGTGTGTGTGTGTGTGTGGTGTGGAAAAAAAAAAAGTAGTTAGTAAACAGTTGATTGACAGTTGAGAGGCGGGCCGAAAGAGCAAAGCTCAACCCCCGTAAAAACACAACTAGTAAACACACACACACACACACACACACACACACACACACACACACACACACACACACACACACACACACACACACACACACACACACACACACACACACACACACACACACACACACACACACACACACACACACACACACACACACACACACACACACACACACACACACACACACACATTCTCACACAGAATTCCAGGAATGAATATATCAGGATGAGAAGAGATGCAGAAAGACAAAGACTCAGCCTAAATTGCTGCATAGCCACATCAGGAGAAAAACAACAGTAAAGGACAAGGTTATACAATTAAGAATAGGAGAAAAAGGATTCAGTACAAACGTAAAGGAAGTGTGTGACGAACTAAATAAGAAATTCCAGGAGGTCTTCACCTTGTGTGTGTGTGTGTGTGTGTGTGTGTGTGTGTGTGTGTGTGTGTGTGTGTGTGTGTGTGTGTGTGTGTGTGTGTAGACGCTTGAGCCATATTTTGGAGACAAATTCTCACTCTGGGCACGTATTAGCAGTTTGAAATTATGTATTTTTATACCGAAAATATGCCAATTACTGAAAGCGGCGATGGATCACATTTTTGCCCAAACCCTCCCTGCAGTTTTCAAAGTATCACGAGCATCCCAAATTCGACGCTTGAGTCATATTTTGGAGTCAAATTCTCGCTCTCTGCACGTATTCGCAGATTGAAATTACGACTTTTATATCGAAAATATGCCAATTACTGAGTGCGGCGATAGGTCACATTTTGCCCAAACCCAACCTGCAGTTTTCAAAATATCCCAAACATCCCAAATTCAAAGCTTTAGCCATATTTTGGAGCCAAATTTTGGCTCTCTGCAAGTATTCGCAGTTTGAAAAAACGTCTTTTTATACCGAAAGTATGCCAATTACTAGAAGCAGCGATGGATCACATTTTGCACAAATTCTCCTTGCAGTTTTCAAAATATCCCAAACATCCCAAATTCAACCCTTGAGTAACATTTTGGAGCCAAATTCTGGCTCTCTGCACGTATTCGCAGTTTGAAATTACGACTTTTTATACCGAAAATATGTTAATTACTGAGAGCGGCGATGGGTCACATTTGGCCCAAACCCCCCCTAGTTTGAAATTACTACTCTTTATACAGAAAATATACCAATTGCTTACAGCGGCGATGGGTCACATTTTGCCCAAACCCTCCCCGCAGTTTTCAAAATATCCCAAACATCACAAATTCGACGCTTGAGCCATATTTTGGAGCCAATTTCTGGCTCTCTGCACGTATTTGCAGTTTGAAATAACGGATTTTTGTACCGAAAATATGCCAGTTACTGAGAGCGGCGATGGAACACATTTTGCCCAAACCCCCCTGCAGCTCTCAAAATGTCCCAAACATCTCAAATTCTACCCTTGAGCCATATTTTGAAGGAAAATTATGACTCTCTGCAGGTGTTCGAAGTTTAAAATTACGACTTTTTATACCAAAAATATGTTAATTACTGAGAACGGCGATGGGTCACATATTGCTCTAACACCCCTGCAGTTTTTAAAATATCCCAAACATCCCGAATTCGACGCTTGAGCCATATTTTGAAGCCAAATTCTGGTTCTCGGCACGTGTTGGCAGTTTGAAATTACGACTTTTTTTTACCGAAAATAAGCCAATTACTGAGAGCAGCGATGGGTCACATTTTGCCCAAACTACCCTGCAGTTTTCAAAATATCCCAAACATTCCAAGTCCGACGCGTGAGAAATTTTTTGGAGCCAAATTCTGGCTCTCTGCACGTGTTCGCAGTTTGAAATTACGTCTTTTTATACCGAAAGTATGCTAATTACTGAAAGCAGCGATGGATCACATTTTGCACAAATTCTCCCTGCAGTTTTCAAAATATCCCATACATTCCAAATGCAACCCTTGAGTAATATTTTGGAGCCAAATTCTGGCTCTCTGCACGTATTCGCAGTTTGAAATTACGACTTTTTATACCGAAAATATGCTAAATACTGTGAGCGGCGATGTGTCACATTCTGCCCAAAGCCCCCCTAGTTTGAAATTACTACTCTTTATACCGAAAATTTGCCAATTACTTATAGCAGCGATGGGTCACAATTTGCCCAATCCCTCCCGGCAGTTTTCAAAGTATCACAAACATCCCAAATTCGATGCTTGAGTCATATTTTGGAGTCAATTTCTCGCTCTCTGCACGTATTCACAGTTTGAAGAAACGACTTTTTATATCGAAAATATGCCAATTACTGAGAGCAGCGATAGGTCACATTTTGCCCAAACCCAACCTACAGTTTTCAAAATATCCCAAACATCCCAAATTCGACGCTTGAGCCAAATTTTGGAACCAAATTCTGGCTCTCTGCACGTATTCGCAGTTTTTAATTACGTCCTTTTATACCGAAAGTATGCCAATTACTGAAAGCGGCGATGGATCGTATTTTGCACAAATTCTCCTTGCAGTTTTCAAAATATCCCAAGCATCCCAAATTCGACCCCTTGAGTCATATTTTGGAGCCAAATTCGTTAAAATATTGCTAAATTCGATGATTTTTCGTACGAAACAAAATGCAAGAAAACTTGCTTAAAATGCGATATTATGCAAAATTCTGAGATTTGAAGGCCAAATCACATATCGTGATACTACATGAAATAGTATCGAAATATTGGTAAAAATGAATATATTTACGTAATATCAAACTACATGAAAAACGTGAAAAAGTCACTATTTAACCATATTTGAGGATTTTAACTTTAAATCATAGAGCGAGGTTTCGTATTATTTGGATCCAAGAAAAGACATATGACAATGTTGTTTCCAATACAAATGATAAAAATCAAAGTGTTTTCATTAGAATTAACTAAAATGTTCCTGGTTTTCCGTTTATATTACCGATGGAAGATGTACACGAAAATCGCTCTATTCCGGCTGAAACGTCGATATATGCAATAAAAACAGAACTTCTCCCATTTTCAATAATTTACTCGGTATTTTAACGGGAAACAAATAGATGATTGAAAATGAAGTATTTAAGGTTATTATCTAATCAATTATGTGTTTGCATCATTTTTATCGTATATATATATGAATTAATACCCGTGGACGGAAAATTCACAAAAACGTGGAAAACGGCAAAATATTGCCTAATTCGATGATATTTTGTTTAAATCACATGAAGGAAAAGGAGATGATAAACGTTAAAATATTGCTAAATTCGATGATTTTTCGTACGAAACAAAATGCAAGAAAACTTGCTTAAAATGCGATATTATGCAAAATTCTGAGATTTGAAGGCCAAATCACATATCGTGATACTACATGAAATAGTATCGAAATATTGGTAAAAATGAATATATTTACGTAATATCAAACTACATGAAAAACGTGAAAAAAGTCACTATATAACCATATTTGAGGTTTTTAACTTCAAATCATAGAGCGAGGTTTCGTATTATTTAGATCCAAGAAAAGACATATGACAATGTTGTTTCCAATACAAATGATAAAAAACAATGTGTTTTCATTAGAAATAACTAAAATGTTCTTGATTTTCCGTTTATATTAACGAGGGAAGATGTACACGTAAAACCGCTCTAATCCGGCTGAAACGTCGATATATGCAATAAAAACAGATCTTCTCCCCTTTTCAATATCTTACTCAGTATTTTAACGAGAAACAAATAGTTGATTGAAAATGAAGTATTTAAGGTTATTATCTAATCAATTATGTGTTTGTATCATTTTTATCGTATATATATGAATTAATACCCATGGACTGAAAATTCACAAAAACGTGGAAAAACAGCAAAATATTGCCTAATTCGATGATATTTTGTTTAAATCACAAGAAGGAAAAGGGGATGATAAACGTCAAAATATTGCTAAATTCGATGATTTTTCGTACGAAACAAAATACAAGAAAACTTGCTTAAAATGCAATATTACGCGAAATTCTGCTATTTGAAGGGCAAATCACATATCGTGATACTACATGAAATAGTATCGGAATATTGTTAAAAATGTATATATTTGCGTAATATCAAACTACATGATTAACGTGAAAAAGTTACTATTTTACCATATTTGAGGATTTTACCTTCAAATCATAGAGCGAGGTTGCGTATTATTTAGATCCAAGAAAAGACATATGACAATGTTGTTTCCAATACAAATGATAAAAATCAATGTGTTTTCATTAGAATTAACTAAAATGTTCCTGATTTTCCGTTTATATTACCGATGGAAGATGTACACGAAAACCGCTCTATTCCGGCTGAAACGTCGATATATGCAATAAAATCAGAACTTCTCCCCCCTTTCAATATCTTACTCAGTATTTTAACGAGAAAGAAATAGTTGATTGAAAATGAAGTATTTAAGGTTATTATCTAATCAATTATGTGTTTGCATCATTTTTATCGTATATGTATGAATTAAAACCCATGGACTGAAAATTCACAAAAACGTGGAAAACGGCAAAATATTGCCTAATTCGATGATATTTTGATTAAATCACATGAAGGAAAAGGGGATGATAAACGTCAAAATATTGCTAAATTCGATGATTTTTCGTACGAAACAAAATGCAAGAAAACTTGCTTAAAATGCAATAATATGCGAAATTTTGAGATTTGAAGGCCAAATCACATATCGTGATACTACATGAAATAGTATCGAAATAATGGTAAAAATGAATATATTTACGTAATATCAAACTACATGAAAAACGTGAAAAAAGTCACTATTTAGACATATTTGAGGATTTTAACTTTAAATCATAGAGCGAGGTTTCGTATTTTTTGGATCCAAGAAAAGACATATGACAATGTTGTTTCCAATACAAATGATAAAAATCAAAGTGTTTTCATTAGAATTAACTAAAATGTTCCTGGTTTTCCGTTTATATTACCGATGGAAGATATACACGAAAATCGCTCTATTCCGGCTGAAACGTCGATATATGCAATAAAAACAGAACTTCTCCCCTTTTCAATAATTTACTCAGTATTTTAACGAGAAACAAATAGATGATTGAAAATGAAGTATTTAAGGTTATTATCTAATCAATTATGTGTTTGCATCATTTTTATCTTATATATATGAATTAAAACCCATGGACGGAAAATTCACAAAAACGTGGAAAACGGCAAAATATTGCCTAATTCGATGATATTTTGTTTAAATCACATGAAGGAAAAGGAGATGATAAACGTTAAAATATTGCTAAATTCGATGATTTTTCGTACGAAACAAAATGCAAAAAAACTTGCTTGAAATGCGATATTATGCGAAATTCTGGGATTTGAAGGCCAAATCACATATCGTGATACTACATGAAATAGTATCGAAATATTGGTAAAAATGAATATATTTACGTAATATCAAACTACATGAAAAACGTGAAAAAAGTCACTATATAACCATATTTGAGGATTTTAACTTCAAATCATAGAGCGAGGTTTCGTATTATTTAGATCCAAGAAAAGACATATGACAATGTTGTTTCCAATACAAATGATAAAAAACAATGTGTTTTCATTAGAAATAACTAAAATGTTCTTGATTTTCCGTTTATATTAACGAGGGAAGAAGTACACGTAAAACCGCTCTAATCCGGCTGAAACGTCGATATATGCAATAAAAACCGAACTTCTCCCCTTTTCAATATCTTACTCAGTATTTTACCGAGAAACAAATAGATGATTGAAAATGATGTATTTAAGGTTATTATCTAATCAATTATGTGTTTGCATCATTTTTATCGTATATATATATATGAATTAACATCCATGGAATGAAAATTCACAATAACGTGGAAAACGGCAAAATGTTGCCTAATTCGATGATATTTTGTTTAAATCACATGAAGGAAAAGGAGATGATAAACGTTAAAATATTGCTATATTCGATGATTTTTCGTACGAAGCAAAATGCAAGAAAACTTGCTTAAAATGCAATATTATGCGAAATTCTGAGATTTGAAGGCCAAATCACATATCGTGATACTGCATGAAATAGTATCGAAATATTGGTAAAAATGAATATATTTACGTAATATCAAACTACATGAAAAACGTGAAAAAATCACTATATCACCATATTTGAGGATTTTAACTTCAAATCATAGAGCGAGGTTTCGTATTATTTAGTTCCAAGAAAAGACATATGACAATGTTGTTTCCAATACAAATGATAAAAAACAATGTGTTTTCATTAGAATTAACTATAATGTTCTTGATTTTCCGTTTATATTAACGAAGGAAGATGTACACGTAAAACCGCTCTAATCCGGCTGAAACGTCGATATATGCAATTAAAACCGAACTTCTCCCCTTTTCAATATCTTACTCAGTATTTTAACGAGAAACAAATAAATGATTGAAAATGAAGTATTTAAGGTTATTATCTAATCAATTATGTGTTTGCATCATTTTTATCGTATATATATATGAATTAATACCCATGGACTGAAAATTCCCAAAAACGTGGAAAACGGCAAAATATTGCCTAATTCAATGATATTTTGTTTAAATCACATAAAGGAAAAGGGGATGATAAACGTAAAAATATTGCTAAATTCGATGATTTTTCGTACGAAACAAAATGCAAGAAAACTTGCTTAAAATGCAATATTATTCGAAATTCTGAGATTTCAAGGCCAAATCACATATCGTGATACTACATGAAATAGTATCGAAATATTGGTAAAAATGAATATATTTACGTAATATCAAACTACATGAAAATCGTGAAAAAAGTCACTATTTAACCATATTTGAGGATTTTAACTTTAAATCATAGAGCGAGGTTTCGTATTATTTGGATCCAAGAAAAGACATATGACAATGTTGTTTCCAATACAAATGATAAAAATCAAAGTGTTTTCATTAGAATTAACTAAAATGTTCCTGGTTTTCCGTTTATATTACCGATGGAAGATGTACACGTAAAACCGCTCTATTCCGGCTGAAACGTCGATATATGCAATAAAAACAGAACTTCTCCCATTTTCAATATTTTACTCGGTATTTTAACGAGAAACAAATAGATGATTGAAAATGAAGTATTTAAGGTTATTATCTAATCAATTATGTGTTTGCATCATTTTTATCGTATATATATATGAATTAATACCCGTGGACGGAAAATTCACAAAAACGTGGAAAACGGCAAAATATTGCCTAATTCGATGATATTTTGTTTAAATCACATGAAGGAAAAGGAGATGATAAACGTTAAAATATTGCTAAATTCGATGATTTTTCGTACGAAACAAAATGCAAGAAAACTTGCTTAAAATGCGATATTATGCAAAATTCTGAGATTTGAAGGCCAAATCACATATCGTGATACTACATGAAATAGTATCGAAATATTGGTAAAAATGAATATATTTACGTAATATCAAACTACATGAAAAACGTGAAAAAAGTCACTATATTAACCATATTTGAGGATTTTTAACTTCAAATCATAGAGCGAGGTTTCGTATTATTTAGATCCAAGAAAAGACATATGACAATGTTGTTTCCAATACAAATGATAAAAAATCAATGTGTTTTCATTAGAAATAACTAAAATGTTCTTGATTTTCCGTTTATATTAACGATGGAAGATGTACACGTAAAACCGCTCTAATCCGGCTGAAACGTCGATATATGCAATAAAAACAGATCTTCTCCCCTTTTCAATATCTTACTCAGTATTTTAACGAGAAACAAATAGTTGATTGAAAATGAAGTATTTAAGGTTATTATCTAATCAATTATGTGTTTGTATCATTTTTATCGTATATATATGAATTAATACCCATGGACTGAAAATTCACAAAAACGTGGAAAAACAGCAAAATATTGCCTAATTCGATGATATTTTGTTTAAATCACAATGAAGGAAAAGGGGATGATAAACGTCAAAATATTGCTAAATTCGATGATTTTTCGTACGAAACAAAATGCAAGAAAACTTGCTTAAAATGCAATATTACTGCGAAATTCTGCGATTTGAAGGGCAAATCACATATCGTGATACTACATGAAATAGTATCGGAATATTGGTAAAAATGAATATATTTACGTAATATCAAACTACATGATAAACGTGAAAAAAGTCACTATTTACCATATTTGAGGATTTTAACTTCAAATCATAGAGCGAGGTTGCGTATTATTTAGATCCAAGAAAAGACATATGACAATGTTGTTTCCAATACAAATGATAAAAATCAATGTGTTTTCATTAGAATTAACTAAAATGTTCCTGATTTTCCGTTTATATTACCGATGGAAGATGTACACGAAAACCGCTCTATTCCGGCTGAAACGTCGATATATGCAATAAAAACAGAACTTCTCCCCTTTTCAATAATTTACTCAGTATTTTAACGAGAAACAAATAGATGATTGAAAATGAAGTATTTAAGGTTATTATCTAATCAATTATGTGTTTGCATCATTTTTATCGTATATGTATGAATTAAAACCCATGGACTGAAAATTCACAAAAACGTGGAAAACGGCAAAATATTGCCTAATTCGATGATATTTTGATTAAATCACATGAAGGAAAAGGGGATGATAAACGTCAAAATATTGCTAAATTCGATGATTTTTCGTACGAAACAAAATGCAAGAAAACTTGCTTAAAATGCAATAATATGCGAAATTTTGAGATTTGAAGGCCAAATCACATATCGTGATACTACATGAAATAGTATCGAAATAATGGTAAAAATGAATATATTTACGTAATATCAAACTACATGAAAAACGTGAAAAAAGTCACTATTTAGACATATTTGAGGATTTTAACTTAAATCATAGAGCGAGGTTTCGTATTTTTTGGATCCAAGAAAAGACATATGACAATGTTGTTTCCAATACAAATGATAAAAATCAATGTGTTTTCATTAGAATTAACTAAAATGTTCCTGGTTTTCCGTTTATATTACCGATGGAAGATATACACGAAAATCGCTCTATTCCGGCTGAAACGTCGATATATGCAATAAAAACAGAACTTCTCCCCTTTTCAATAATTTACTCAGTATTTTAACGAGAAACAAATAGATGATTGAAAATGAAGTATTTAAGGTTATTATCTAATCAATTATGTGTTTGCATCATTTTTATCTTATATATATGAATTAAAACCCATGGACGGAAAATTCACAAAAACGTGGAAAACGGCAAAATATTGCCTAATTCGATGATATTTTGTTTAAATCACATGAAGGAAAAGGAGATGATAAACGTTAAAATATTGCTAAATTCGATGATTTTTCGTACGAAACAAAATGCAAGAAAACTTGCTTGAAATGCGATATTATGCGAAATTCTGAGATTTGAAGGCCAAATCACATATCGTGATACTACATGAAATAGTATCGAAATATTGGTAAAAATGAATATATTTACGTAATATCAAACTACATGAAAAACGTGAAAAAAGTCACTATTATAACCATATTTGAGGATTTTAACTTCAAATCATAGAGCGAGGTTTCGTATTATTTAGATCCAAGAAAAGACATATGACAATGTTGTTTCCAATACAAATGATAAAAAACAATGTGTTTTCATTAGAAATAACTAAAATGTTCTTGATTTTCCGTTTATATTAACGAGGGAAGAAGTACACGTAAAACCGCTCTAATCCGGCTGAAACGTCGATATATGCAATAAAAACCGAACTTCTCCCCTTTTCAATATCTTACTCAGTATTTTACCGAGAAACAAATAGATGATTGAAAATGATGTATTTAAGGTTATTATCTAATCAATTATGTGTTTGCATCATTTTTATCGTATATATATATATGAATTAACATCCATGGAATGAAAATTCACAATAACGTGGAAAACGGCAAAATGTTGCCTAATTCGATGATATTTTGTTTAAATCACATGAAGGAAAAGGAGATGATAAACGTTAAAATATTGCTAAATTCGATGATTTTTCGTACGAAGCAAAATGCAAGAAAACTTGCTTAAAATGCAATATTATGCGAAATTCTGAGATTTGAAGGCCAAATCACATATCGTGATACTGCATGAAATAGTATCGAAATATTGGTAAAAATGAATATATTTACGTAATATCAAACTACATGAAAAACGTGAAAAAAGTCACTATATCACCATATTTGAGGATTTTAACTTCAAATCATAGAGCGAGGTTTCGTATTATTTAGTTCCAAGAAAAGACATATGACAATGTTGTTTCCAATACAAATGATAAAAAACAATGTGTTTTCATTAGAATTAACTATAATGTTCTTGATTTTCCGTTTATATTAACGAAGGAAGATGTACACGTAAAACCGCTCTAATCCGGCTGAAACGTCGATATATGCAATTAAAACCGAACTTCTCCCCTTTTCAATATCTTACTCAGTATTTTAACGAGAAACAAATAAATGATTGAAAATGAAGTATTTAAGGTTATTATCTAATCAATTATGTGTTTGCATCATTTTTATCGTATATATATATGAATTAATACCCATGGACTGAAAATTCCCAAAAACGTGGAAAACGGCAAAATATTGCCTAATTCAATGATATTTTGTTTAAATCACATAAAGGAAAAGGGGATGATAAACGTAAAAATATTGCTAAATTCGATGATTTTTCGTACGAAACAAAATGCAAGAAAACTTGCTTAAAATGCAATATTATTCGAAATTCTGAGATTTCAAGGCCAAATCACATATCGTGATACTACATGAAATAGTATCGAAATATTGGTAAAAATGAATATATTTACGTAATATCAAACTACATGAAAATCGTGAAAAAAGTCACTATTTAACCATATTTGAGGATTTTAACTTTAAATCATAGAGCGAGGTTTCGTATTATTTGGATCCAAGAAAAGACATATGACAATGTTGTTTCCAATACAAATGATAAAAATCAAAGTGTTTTCATTAGAATTAACTAAAATGTTCCTGGTTTTCCGTTTATATTACCGATGGAAGATGTACACGAAAATCGCTCTATTCCGGCTGAAACGTCGATATATGCAATAAAAACAGAACTTCTCCCATTTTCAATAATTTACTCGGTATTTTAACGAGAAACAAATAGATGATTGAAAATGAAGTATTTAAGGTTATTATCTAATCAATTATGTGTTTGCATCATTTTTATCGTATATATATATGAATTAATACCCGTGGACGGAAAATTCACAAAAACGTGGAAAACGGCAAAATATTGCCTAATTCGATGATATTTTGTTTAAATCACATGAAGGAAAAGGAGATGATAAACGTTAAAATATTGCTAAATTCGATGATTTTTCGTACGAAACAAAATGCAAGAAAACTTGCTTAAAATGCGATATTATGCAAAATTCTGAGATTTGAAGGCCAAATCACATATCGTGATACTACATGAAATAGTATCGAAATATTGGTAAAAATGAATATATTTACGTAATATCAAACTACATGAAAAACGTGAAAAAAGTCACTATATAACCATATTTGAGGTTTTTAACTTCAAATCATAGAGCGAGGTTTCGTATTATTTAGATCCAAGAAAAGACATATGACAATGTTGTTTCCAATACAAATGATAAAAAACAATGTGTTTTCATTAGAAATAACTAAAATGTTCTTGATTTTCCGTTTATAATAACGAGGGAAGATGTACACGTAAAACCGCTCTAATCCGGCTGAAACGTCGATATATGCAATAAAAACAGATCTTCTCCCCTTTTCAATATCTTACTCAGTATTTTAACGAGAAACAAATAGTTGATTGAAAATGAAGTATTTAAGGTTATTATCTAATCAATTATGTGTTTGTATCATTTTTATCGTATATATATGAATTAATACCCATGGACTGAAAATTCACAAAAACGTGGAAAAACAGCAAAATATTGCCTAATTCGATGATATTTTGTTTAAATCACATGAAGGAAAAGGGGATGATAAACGTCAAAATATTGCTAAATTCGATGATTTTTCGTACGAAACAAAATACAAGAAAACTTGCTTAAAATGCAATATTACGCGAAATTCTGCGATTTGAAGGGCAAATCACATATCGTGATACTACATGAAATAGTATCGGAATATTGGTAAAAATGAATATATTTGCGTAATATCAAACTACATGATTAACGTGAAAAAGTTACTATTTTACCATATTTGAGGATTTTACCTTCAAATCATAGAGCGAGGTTGCGTATTATTTAGATCCAAGAAAAGACATATGACAATGTTGTTTCCAATACAAATGATAAAAATCAATGTGTTTTCATTAGAATTAACTAAAATGTTCCTGATTTTCCGTTTATATTACCGATGGAAGATGTACACGAAAACCGCTCTATTCCGGCTGAAACGTCGATATATGCAATAAAATCAGAACTTCTCCCCCCTTTCAATATCTTACTCAGTATTTTAACGAGAAAGAAATAGTTGATTGAAAATGAAGTATTTAAGGTTATTATCTAATCAATTATGTGTTTGCATCATTTTTATCGTATATGTATGAATTAAAACCCATGGACTGAAAATTCACAAAAACGTGGAAAACGGCAAAATATTTCCTAATTCGATGATATTTTGATTAAATCACATGAAGGAAAAGGGGATGATAAACGTAAAAATATTGCTAAATTCGATGATTTTTCGTACGAAACAAAATGCAAGAAAACTTGCTTAAAATGCAATAATATGCGAAATTTTGAGATTTGAAGGCCAAATCACATATCGTGATACTACATGAAATAGTATCGAAATAATGGTAAAAATGAATATATTTACGTAATATCAAACTACATGAAAAACGTGAAAAAAGTCACTATTTAGACATATTTGAGGATTTTAACTTTAAATCATAGAGCGAGGTTTCGTATTTTTTGGATCCAAGAAAAGACATATGACAATGTTGTTTCCAATACAAATGATAAAAATCAAAGTGTTTTCATTAGAATTAACTAAAATGTTCCTGGTTTTCCGTTTATATTACCGATGGAAGATATACACGAAAATCGCTCTATTCCGGCTGAAACGTCGATATATGCAATAAAAACAGAACTTCTCCCCTTTTCAATAATTTACTCAGTATTTTAACGAGAAACAAATAGATGATTGAAAATGAAGTATTTAAGGTTATTATCTAATCAATTATGTGTTTGCATCATTTTTATCTTATATATATGAATTAAAACCCATGGACGGAAAATTCACAAAAACGTGGAAAACGGCAAAATATTGCCTAATTCGATGATATTTTGTTTAAATCACATGAAGGAAAAGGAGATGATAAACGTTAAAATATTGCTAAATTCGATGATTTTTCGTACGAAACAAAATGCAAAAAAACTTGCTTGAAATATTATGCGAAATTCTGGGATTTGAAGGCCAAATCACATATCGTGATACTACATGAAATAGTATCGAAATATTGGTAAAAATGAATATATTTACGTAATATCAAACTACATGAAAAACGTGAAAAAAGTCACTATATAACCATATTTGAGGATTTTAACTTCAAATCATAGAGCGAGGTTTCGTATTATTTAGATCCAAGAAAAGACATATGACAATGTTGTTTCCAATACAAATGATAAAAAACAATGTGTTGTCATTAGAAATAACTAAAATGTTCTTGATTTTCCGTTTATATTAACGAGGGAAGAAGTACACGTAAAACCGCTCTAATCCGGCTGAAACGTCGATATATGCAATAAAAACCGAACTACTCCCCTTTTCAATATCTTACTCAGTATTTTACCGAGAAACAAATAAATGATTGAAAATGAAGTATTTAAGGTTATTATCTAATCAATTATGTGTTTGCATCATTTTTATCGTATATATATATGAATTAATACCCATGGACTGAAAATTCCCAAAAACGTGGAAAACGGCAAAATATTGCCTAATTCGATGATATTTTGTTTAAATCACATGAAGGAAAAGGGGATGATAAACGTAAAAATATTGCTAAATTCGATGATTTTTCGTACGAAACAAAATGCAAGAAAACTTGCTTAAAATGCAATATTATTCGAAATTCTGAGATTTCAAGGCCAAATCACATATCGTGATACTACATGAAATAGTATCGAAATATTGGTAAAAATGAATATATTTACGTTAAATCAAACTACATGAAAATCGTGAAAAAAGTCACTATTTAACCATATTTGAGGATTATAACTTAGAATCATAGAGCGAGGTTTCGTATTATTTAGATCCAAGAAAAGACATATGACAATGTTGTTTCCAATACAAACGATAAAAATCAATGTGTTTTCATTGGAATTAACTAAAATGTTCCTGATTTTCCGTTTATATTACTGATGGAAGATGTACACGTAAAACCGCTCTATTCCGGCTGAAACGTCGATATATGCAATAAAAACAGAACTTCTCGCCTTTTCAATATCTTACTCAGTATTTTAACGAGAAACAAATAGTTGATTGAAAATGAAGTATTTAAGGTTATTATCTAATCAATTATGTGTTTGCATCATTTTTATCGTATATAAAATGAATTAATACCCATAGACTGAAAATTCACAAAAACGTGGAAAAACGGCAAAATATTGCCTAATTCGATGATATTTTGTTTAAATCAAATAAAGGAAAAGGGGATGATAAACGTCAAAATATTGCTAAATTCGATGATTTTTCGTACGAAACAAAATGCAAGAAAACTTGCTTAAAATGCAATATTATGCGAAATTCTGAGATTTGAAGGCCAAATCACATATCGTGATACTACATGAAATAGTATCGAAATATTGGTAAAAATGAATATATTTGCGTAATATCAAACTACATGATTAACGTTAAAAAGTCACTATTTTACCATATTTGAGGATTTTACCCTCAAATCATAGAGCGAGGTTTCGTATTATTTAGTTCCATGAAAAGACATATGACAATGTTGTTTCCAATACAAATGATAAAAAACAATGTGTTTTCATTAGAATTAACTATAATGTTCTTGATTTTCCGTTTATATTAACGAGGGAAGATGTACACGTAAAACCGCTCTAATCCGCCTGAAACGTCGATATATGCAATAAAAAGCGAACTTCTCCCCTTTTCAATATCTTACTCAGTATTTTAACGAGAAACAAATAGATGATTGAAAATGAAGTATTTAAGGTTATTATCTAATCAATTATGTGTTTGCATCATTTTTATCGTATATATATATGAATTAATACCCATGGACTGAAAATTTACAAAAACGTGGAAAACGGCAAAATATTGCCTAATTCGATGATATTTTGTTTAAATCACATAAAGGAAAAGGGGATGATAAACGTCAAAATATTGCTAAATTCGATGATTTTTCGTACGAAACAAAATTCAAGTAAACTTGCTTAAAATGCAATATTACGCGAAATTCTGCGATTTGAAGGGCAAATCACATATCGTGATACTACATGAAATAGTATCGGAATATTGGTAAAAATGAATATATTTGCGTAATATCAAACTACATGATTAACGTGAAAAAGTTACTATTTTACCATATTTGAGGATTTTACCTTCAAATCATAGAGCGAGGTTGCGTATTATTTAGATCCAAGAAAAGACATATGACAATGTTGTTTCCAATACAAATGATAAAAATCAAGGTGTTTTCATTAGAATTAACAAAAATGTTCCTGATTTTCCGTTTATATTACCGATGGAAGATGTACACGAAAACCGCTCTATTCCGGCTGAAACGTCGATATATGCAATAAAATCAGAACTTCTCCCCCCTTTCAATATCTTACTCAGTATTTTAACGAGAAAGAAATAGTTGATTGAAAATGAAGTATTTAAGGTTATTATCTAATCAATTATGTGTTTGCATCATTTTTATCGTATATGTATGAATTAAAACCCATGGACTGAAAATTCACAAAAACGTGGAAAACGGCAAAATATTGCCTAATTCGATGATATTTTGATTAAATCACATGAAGGAAAAGGGGATGATAAACGTCAAAATATTGCTAAATTCGATGATTTTTCGTACGAAACAAAATGCAAGAAAACTTGCTTAAAATGCAATAATATGCGAAATTTTGAGATTTGAAGGCCAAATCACATATCGTGATACTACATGAAATAGTATCGAAATAATGGTAGAAATGAATATATTTACGTAATATCAAACTACATGAAAAACGTGAAAAAAGTCACTATTTAGACATATTTGAGGATTTTAACTTTAAATCATAGAGCGAGGTTTCGTATTTTTTGGATCCAACAAAAGACATATGACAATGTTGTTTCCAATACAAATGATAAAAATCAAAGTGTTTTCATTAGAATTAACTAAAATAATCCTGGTTTTCCGTTTATATTACCGATGGAAGATATACACGAAAATCGCTCTATTCCGGCTGAAACGTCGATATATGCAATAAAAACAGAACTTCTCCCCTTTTCAATAATTTACTCAGTATTTTAACGAGAAACAAATAGATGATTGAAAATGAAGTATTTAAGGTTATTATCTAATCAATTATGTGTTTGCATCATTTTTATCTTATATATATGAATTAAAACCCATGGACGGAAAATTCACAAAAACGTGGAAAACGGCAAAATATTGCCTAATTCGATGATATTTTGTTTAAATCACATGAAGGAAAAGGAGATGATAAACGTTAAAATATTGCTAAATTCGATGATTTTTCGTACGAAACAAAATGCAAAAAAACTTGCTTGAAATGCGATATTATGCGAAATTCTGGGATTTGAAGGCCAAATCACATATCGTGATACTACATGAAATAGTATCGAAATATTGGTAAAAATGAATATATTTACGTAATATCAAACTACATGAAAAACGTGAAAAAAGTCACTATATAACCATATTTGAGGATTTTAACTTCAAATCATAGAGCGAGGTTTCGTATTATTTAGATCCAAGAAAAGACATATGACAATGTTGTTTCCAATACAAATGATAAAAAACAATGTGTTGTCATTAGAAATAACTAAAATGTTCTTGATTTTCCGTTTATATTAACGAGGGAAGAAGTACACGTAAAACCGCTCTAATCCGGCTGAAACGTCGATATATGCAATAAAAACCGAACTTCTCCCCTTTTCAATATCTTACTCAGTATTTTACCGAGAAACAAATAGATGATTGAAAATGAAGTATTTAAGGTTATTATCTAATCAATTATGTGTTTGCATCATTTTTATCGTATATATATATATGAATTAACATCCATGGACTGAAAATTCACAATAACGTGGAAAACGGCAAAATGTTGCCTAATTCGATGATATTTTGTTTAAATCACATGAAGGAAAAGGAGATGATAAACGTTAAAATATTGCTAAATTCGATGATTTTTCGTACGAAGCAAAATGCAAAAAAACTTGCTTAAAATGCAATATTATGCGAAATTCTGAGATTTGAAGGCCAAATCACATATCGTGATACTGCATGAAATAGTATCGAAATATTGGTAAAAATGAATATATTTACGTAATATCAAACTACATGAAAAACGTGAAAAAAGTCACTATATAACCATATATGAGGATTTTAACTTCAAATCATAGAGCGAGGTTTCGTATTATTTAGTTCCAAGAAAAGACATATGACAATGTTGTTTCCAATACAAATGATAAAAAACAATGTGTTTTCATTAGAATTAACTATAATGTTCTTGATTTTCCGTTTATATTAACGAAGGAAGATGTACACGTAAAACCGCTCTAATCCGGCTGAAACGTCGATATATGCAATTAAAACCGAACTTCTCCCCTTTTCAATATCTTACTCAGTATTTTAACGAGAAACAAATAAATGATTGAAAATGAAGTATTTAAGGTTATTATCTAATCAATTATGTGTTTGCATCATTTGTATCGTATATATATATGAATTAATACCCATGGACTGAAAATTCCCAAAAACGTGGAAAACGGCAAAATATTGCCTAATTCGATGATATTTTGTTTAAATCACATGAAGGAAAAGGGGATGATAAACGTAAAAATATTGCTAAATTCGATGATTTTTCGTACGAAACAAAATGCAAGAAAACTTGCTTAAAATGCAATATTATTCGAAATTCTGAGATTTCAAGGCCAAATCACATATCGTGATACTACATGAAATAGTATCGAAATATTGGTAAAAATGAATATATTTACGTAATATCAAACTACATGAAAATCGTGAAAAAAGTCACTATTTAACCCTATTTGAGGATTATAACTTAGAATCATAGAGCGAGGTTTCGTATTATTTAGATCCAAGAAAAGACATATGACAATGTTGTTTCCAATACAAACGATAAAAATCAATGTGTTTTCATTGGAATTAACTAAAATGTTCCTGATTTTCCGTTTATATTAATGATGGAAGATGTACACGTAAAACCGCTCTATTCCGGCTGAATCGTCGATATATGCAATAAAAACAGAACTTCTCCCCTTTTCAATAATTTACTCAGTATTTTAACGAGAAACAAATAGATGATTGAAAATGAAGTATTTAAGGTTATTATCTAATCAATTATGTGTTTGCATCATTTTTATCTTATATATATGAATTAAAACCCATGGACGGAAAATTCACAAAAACGTGGAAAACGGCAAAATATTGCCTAATTCGATGATATTTTGTTTAAATCACATGAAGGAAAAGGAGATGATAAACGTTAAAATATTGCTAAATTCGATGATTTTTCGTACGAAACAAAATGCAAAAAAACTTGCTTGAAATGCGATATTATGCGAAATTCTGGGATTTGAAGGCCAAATCACATATCGTGATACTACATGAAATAGTATCGAAATATTGGTAAAAATGAATATATTTACGTAATATCAAACTACATGAAAAACGTGAAAAAAGTCACTATATAACCATATTTGAGGATTTTAACTTCAAATCATAGAGCGAGGTTTCGTATTATTTAGATCCAAGAAAAGACATATGACAATGTTGTTTCCAATACAAATGATAAAAAACAATGTGTTGTCATTAGAAATAACTAAAATGTTCTTGATTTTCCGTTTATATTAACGAGGGAAGAAGTACACGTAAAACCGCTCTAATCCGGCTGAAACGTCGATATATGCAATAAAAACCGAACTTCTCCCCTTTTCAATATCTTACTCAGTATTTTACCGAGAAACAAATAGATGATTGAAAATGAAGTATTTAAGGTTATTATCTAATCAATTATGTGTTTGCATCATTTTTATCGTATATATATATATGAATTAACATCCATGGACTGAAAATTCACAATAACGTGGAAAACGGCAAAATGTTGCCTAATTCGATGATATTTTGTTTAAATCACATGAAGGAAAAGGAGATGATAAACGTTAAAATATTGCTAAATTCGATGATTTTTCGTACGAAGCAAAATGCAAAAAAACTTGCTTAAAATGCAATATTATGCGAAATTCTGAGATTTGAAGGCCAAATCACATATCGTGATACTGCATGAAATAGTATCGAAATATTGGTAAAAATGAATATATTTACGTAATATCAAACTACATGAAAAACGTGAAAAAAGTCACTATATAACCATATTTGAGGATTTTAACTTCAAATCATAGAGCGAGGTTTCGTATTATTTAGTTCCAAGAAAAGACATATGACAATGTTGTTTCCAATACAAATGATAAAAAACAATGTGTTTTCATTAGAATTAACTATAATGTTCTTGATTTTCCGTTTATATTAACGAAGGAAGATGTACACGTAAAACCGCTCTAATCCGGCTGAAACGTCGATATATGCAATTAAAACCGAACTTCTCCCCTTTTCAATATCTTACTCAGTATTTTAACGAGAAACAAATAAATGATTGAAAATGAAGTATTTAAGGTTATTATCTAATCAATTATGTGTTTGCATCATTTGTATCGTATATATATATGAATTAATACCCATGGACTGAAAATTCCCAAAAACGTGGAAAACGGCAAAATATTGCCTAATTCGATGATATTTTGTTTAAATCACATGAAGGAAAAGGGGATGATAAACGTAAAAATATTGCTAAATTCGATGATTTTTCGTACGAAACAAAATGCAAGAAAACTTGCTTAAAATGCAATATTATTCGAAATTCTGAGATTTCAAGGCCAAATCACATATCGTGATACTACATGAAATAGTATCGAAATATTGGTAAAAATGAATATATTTACGTAATATCAAACTACATGAAAATCGTGAAAAAAGTCACTATTTAACCCTATTTGAGGATTATAACTTAGAATCATAGAGCGAGGTTTCGTATTATTTAGATCCAAGAAAAGACATATGACAATGTTGTTTCCAATACAAACGATAAAAATCAATGTGTTTTCATTGGAATTAACTAAAATGTTCCTGATTTTCCGTTTATATTAATGATGGAAGATGTACACGTAAAACCGCTCTATTCCGGCTGAATCGTCGATATATGCAATAAAAACAGAACTTCTCGCCTTTTCAATATCTTACTCAGTATTTTAACGAGAAACAAATAGTTGATTGAAAATGAAGTATTTAAGGTTATTATCTAATCAATTATGTGTTTGCATCATTTTTATCGTATATATAATGAATTAATACCCATAGACTGAAAATTCACAAAAACGTGGAAAAACGGCAAAATATTGCCTAATTCGATGATATTTTGTTTAAATCAAATAAAGGAAAAGGGGATGATAAACGTCAAAATATTGCTAAATTCGATGATTTTTCGTACGAAACAAAATGCAAGAAAACTTGCTTAAAATGCAATATTATGCGAAATTCTGAGATTTGAAGGCCAAATCACATATCGTGATACTACATGAAATAGTATCGAAATATTGGTAAAAATGAATATATTTGCGTAATATCAAACTACATGATTAACGTGAAAAAGTCACTATTTTACCATATTTGAGGATTTTACCTTCAAATCATAGAGCGAGGTTTCGTATTATTTAGTTCCATGAAAAGACATATGACAATGTTGTTTCCAATACAAATGATAAAAAACAATGTGTTTTCATTAGAATTAACTATAATGTTCTTGATTTTCCGTTTATATTAACGAGGGAAGATGTACACGTAAAACCGCTCTAATCCGCCTGAAACGTCGATATATGCAATAAAAAGCGAACTTCTCCCCTTTTCAATATCTTACTCAGTATTTTAAGGAGAAACAAATAGATGATTGAAAATGAAGTATTTAAGGTTATTATCTAATCAATTATGTGTTTGCATCATTTTTATCGTATATATATATGAATTAATACCCATGGACTGAAAATTTACAAAAACGTGGAAAACGGCAAAATATTGCCTAATTCGATGATATTTTGTTTAAATCACATAAAGGAAAAGGGGATGATAAACGTCAAAATATTGCTAAATTCGATGATTTTTCGTACGAAACAAAATGCAAGAAAACTTGCTTAAAATGCAATAATATGCGAAATTCTGAGATTTGAAGGCCAAATCACATATCGTGGTACTACATGAAATAGTATCGAAATAATGGTAAAAATGAATATATTTACGTAATATCAAACTACATGAAAAACGTGAAAAAAGTCACTATTTAGACATATTTGAGGATTTTAACTTTAAATCATAGAGCGAGGTTTCGTATTTTTTGGATCCAAGAAAATACATATGACAATGTTGTTTCCAATACAAATGATAAAAATCAAAGTGTTTTCATTAGAATTAACTAAAATGTTCCTGGTTTTCCGTTTATATTACCGATGGAAGATATACACGAAAATCGCTCTATTCCGGCTGAAACGTCGATATATGCAATAAAAACAGAACTTCTCCCCTTTTCAATAATTTACTCAGTATTTTAACGAGAAACAAATAGATGATTGAAAATGAAGTATTTAAGGTTATTATCTAATCAATTATGTGTTTGCATCATTTTTATCTTATATATATGAATTAAAACCCATGGACGGAAAATTCACAAAAACGTGGAAAACGGCAAAATATTGCCTAATTCGATGATATTTTGTTTAAATCACATGAAGGAAAAGGAGATGATAAACGTTAAAATATTGCTAAATTCGATGATTTTTCGTACGAAACAAAATGCAAAAAAACTTGCTTGAAATGCGATATTATGCGAAATTCTGGGATTTGAAGGCCAAATCACATATCGTGATACTACATGAAATAGTATCGAAATATTGGTAAAAATGAATATATTTACGTAATATCAAACTACATGAAAAACGTGAAAAAAGTCACTATATAACCATATTTGAGGATTTTAACTTCAAATCATAGAGCGAGGTTTCGTATTATTTAGATCCAAGAAAAGACATATGACAATGTTGTTTCCAATACAAATGATAAAAAACAATGTGTTGTCATTAGAAATAACTAAAATGTTCTTGATTTTCCGTTTATATTAACGAGGGAAGAAGTACACGTAAAACCGCTCTAATCCGGCTGAAACGTCGATATATGCAATAAAAACCGAACTTCTCCCCTTTTCAATATCTTACTCAGTATTTTACCGAGAAACAAATAGATGATTGAAAATGAAGTATTTAAGGTTATTATCTAATCAATTATGTGTTTGCATCATTTTTATCGTATATATATATATGAATTAACATCCATGGACTGAAAATTCACAATAACGTGGAAAACGGCAAAATGTTGCCTAATTCGATGATATTTTGTTTAAATCACATGAAGGAAAAGGAGATGATAAACGTTAAAATATTGCTAAATTCGATGATTTTTCGTACGAAGCAAAATGCAAAAAAACTTGCTTAAAATGCAATATTATGCGAAATTCTGAGATTTGAAGGCCAAATCACATATCGTGATACTGCATGAAATAGTATCGAAATATTGGTAAAAATGAATATATTTACGTAATATCAAACTACATGAAAAACGTGAAAAAAGTCACTATATAACCATATTTGAGGATTATAACTTAGAATCATAGAGCGAGGTTTCGTATTATTTAGATCCAAGAAAAGACATATGACAATGTTGTTTCCAATACAAATGATAAAAAACAATGTGTTTTCATTAGAATTAACTATAATGTTCTTGATTTTCCGTTTATATTAACGAAGGAAGATGTACACGTAAAACCGCTCTAATCCGGCTGAAACGTCGATATATGCAATTAAAACCGAACTTCTCCCCTTTTCAATATCTTACTCAGTATTTTAACGAGAAACAAATAGTTGATTGAAAATGAAGTATTTAAGGTTATTATCTAATCAATTATGTGTTTGCATCATTTTTATCGTATATATAATGAATTAATACCCATAGACTGAAAATTCACAAAAACGTGGAAAAACGGCAAAATATTGCCTAATTCGATGATATTTTGTTTAAATCAAATAAAGGAAAAGGGGATGATAAACGTCAAAATATTGCTAAATTCGATGATTTTTTCGTACGAAACAAAATGCAAGAAAACTTGCTTAAAATGCAATATTATGCGAAATTCTGAGATTTGAAGGCCAAATCACATATCGTGATACTACATGAAATAGTATCGAAATATTGGTAAAAATGAATATATTTGCGTAATATCAAACTACATGATTAACGTGAAAAAGTCACTATTTTACCATATTTGAGGATTTTACCTTCAAATCATAGAGCGAGGTTTCGTATTATTTAGTTCCATGAAAAGACATATGACAATGTTGTTTCCAATACAAATGATAAAAAACAATGTGTTTTCATTAGAATTAACTATAATGTTCTTGATTTTCCGTTTATATTAACGAGGGAAGATGTACACGTAAAACCGCTCTAATCCGCCTGAAACGTCGATATATGCAATAAAAAGCGAACTTCTCCCCTTTTCAATATCTTACTCAGTATTTTAAGGAGAAACAAATAGATGATTGAAAATGAAGTATTTAAGGTTATTATCTAATCAATTATGTGTTTGCATCATTTTTATCGTATATATATATGAATTAATACCCATGGACTGAAAATTTACAAAAACGTGGAAAACGGCAAAATATTGCCTAATTCGATGATATTTTGTTTAAATCACATAAAGGAAAAGGGGATGATAAACGTCAAAATATTGCTAAATTCGATGATTTTTCGTACGAAACAAAATGCAAGAAAACTTGCTTAAAATGCAATAATATGCGAAATTCTGAGATTTGAAGGCCAAATCACATATCGTGGTACTACATGAAATAGTATCGAAATAATGGTAAAAATGAATATATTTACGTAATATCAAACTACATGAAAAACGTGAAAAAAGTCACTATTTAGACATATTTGAGGATTTTAACTTTAAATCATAGAGCGAGGTTTCGTATTTTTTGGATCCAAGAAAATACATATGACAATGTTGTTTCCAATACAAATGATAAAAATCAAAGTGTTTTCATTAGAATTAACTAAAATGTTCCTGGTTTTCCGTTTATATTACCGATGGAAGATATACACGAAAATCGCTCTATTCCGGCTGAAACGTCGATATATGCAATAAAAACAGAACTTCTCCCCTTTTCAATAATTTACTCAGTATTTTAACGAGAAACAAATAGATGATTGAAAATGAAGTATTTAAGGTTATTATCTAATCAATTATGTGTTTGCATCATTTTTATCTTATATATATGAATTAAAACCCATGGACGGAAAATTCACAAAAACGTGGAAAACGGCAAAATATTGCCTAATTCGATGATATTTTGTTTAAATCACATGAAGGAAAAGGAGATGATAAACGTTAAAATATTGCTAAATTCGATGATTTTTCGTACGAAACAAAATGCAAAAAAACTTGCTTGAAATGCGATATTATGCGAAATTCTGGGATTTGAAGGCCAAATCACATATCGTGATACTACATGAAATAGTATCGAAATATTGGTAAAAATGAATATATTTACGTAATATCAAACTACATGAAAAACGTGAAAAAAGTCACTATATAACCATATTTGAGGATTTTAACTTCAAATCATAGAGCGAGGTTTCGTATTATTTAGATCCAAGAAAAGACATATGACAATGTTGTTTCCAATACAAATGATAAAAAACAATGTGTTGTCATTAGAAATAACTAAAATGTTCTTGATTTTCCGTTTATATTAACGAGGGAAGAAGTACACGTAAAACCGCTCTAATCCGGCTGAAACGTCGATATATGCAATAAAAACCGAACTTCTCCCCTTTTCAATATCTTACTCAGTATTTTACCGAGAAACAAATAGATGATTGAAAATGAAGTATTTAAGGTTATTATCTAATCAATTATGTGTTTGCATCATTTTTATCGTATATATATATATGAATTAACATCCATGGACTGAAAATTCACAATAACGTGGAAAACGGCAAAATGTTGCCTAATTCGATGATATTTTGTTTAAATCACATGAAGGAAAAGGAGATGATAAACGTTAAAATATTGCTAAATTCGATGATTTTTCGTACGAAGCAAAATGCAAAAAAACTTGCTTAAAATGCAATATTATGCGAAATTCTGAGATTTGAAGGCCAAATCACATATCGTGATACTGCATGAAATAGTATCGAAATATTGGTAAAAATGAATATATTTACGTAATATCAAACTACATGAAAAACGTGAAAAAGTCACTATATAACCATATTTGAGGATTATAACTTAGAATCATAGAGCGAGGTTTCGTATTATTTAGATCCAAGAAAAGACATATGACAATGTTGTTTCCAATACAAATGATAAAAAACAATGTGTTTTCATTAGAATTAACTATAATGTTCTTGATTTTCCGTTTATATTAACGAAGGAAGATGTACACGTAAAACCGCTCTAATCCGGCTGAAACGTCGATATATGCAATTAAAACCGAACTTCTCCCCTTTTCAATATCTTACTCAGTATTTTAACGAGAAACAAATAAATGATTGAAAATGAAGTATTTAAGGTTATTATCTAATCAATTATGTGTTTGCATCATTTGTATCGTATATATATATGAATTAATACCCATGGACTGAAAATTCCCAAAAACGTGGAAAACGGCAAAATATTGCCTAATTCGATGATATTTTGTTTAAATCACATGAAGGAAAAGGGGATGATAAACGTAAAAATATTGCTAAATTCGATGATTTTTCGTACGAAACAAAATGCAAGAAAACTTGCTTAAAATGCAATATTATTCGAAATTCTGAGATTTCAAGGCCAAATCACATATCGTGATACTACATGAAATAGTATCGAAATATTGGTAAAAATGAATATATTTACGTAATATCAAACTACATGAAAATCGTGAAAAAAGTCACTATTTAACCCTATTTGAGGATTATAACTTAGAATCATAGAGCGAGGTTTCGTATTATTTAGATCCAAGAAAAGACATATGACAATGTTGTTTCCAATACAAACGATAAAAATCAATGTGTTTTCATTGGAATTAACTAAAATGTTCCTGATTTTCCGTTTATATTAATGATGGAAGATGTACACGTAAAACCGCTCTATTCCGGCTGAATCGTCGATATATGCAATAAAAACAGAACTTCTCGCCTTTTCAATATCTTACTCAGTATTTTAACGAGAAACAAATAGATTGATTGAAAATGAAGTATTTAAGGTTATTATCTAATCAATTATGTGTTTGCATCATTTTTATCGTATATATAATGAATTAATACCCATAGACTGAAAATTCACAAAAACGTGGAAAAACGGCAAAATATTGCCTAATTCGATGATATTTTGTTTAAATCAAATAAAGGAAAAGGGGATGATAAACGTCAAAATATTGCTAAATTCGATGATTTTTCGTACGAAACAAAATGCAAGAAAACTTGCTTAAAATGCAATATTATGCGAAATTCTGAGATTTGAAGGCCAAATCACATATCGTGATACTACATGAAATAGTATCGAAATATTGGTAAAAATGAATATATTTGCGTAATATCAAACTACATGATTAACGTGAAAAAGTCACTATTTTACCATATTTGAGGATTTTACCTTCAAATCATAGAGCGAGGTTTCGTATTATTTAGATTCCATGAAAAGACATATGACAATGTTGTTTCCAATACAAATGATAAAAAACAATGTGTTTTCATTAGAATTAACTATAATGTTCTTGATTTTCCGTTTATATTAACGAGGGAAGATGTACACGTAAAACCGCTCTAATCCGGCCTGAAACGTCGATATATGCAATAAAAAGCGAACTTCTCCCCTTTTCAATATCTTACTCAGTATTTTAACGAGAAACAAATAGATGATTGAAAATGAAGTATTTAAGGTTATTATCTAATCAATTATGTGTTTGCATCATTTTTATCGTATATATATATGAATTAATACCCATGGACTGAAAATTCACAAAAACGTGGAAAACGGCAAAATATTGCCTAATTCGATGATATTTTGTTTAAATCACATGAAGGAAAAGGGGATGATAAACGTCAAAATATTGCTAAATTCGATGATTTTTCGTACGAAACAAAATGCAAGAAAACTTGCTTAAAATGCAATAATATGCGAAATTCTGAGATTTGAAGGCCAAATCACATATCGTGATACTACATGAAATAGTATCGAAATAATGGTAAAAATGAATATATTTACGTAATATCAAACTACATGAAAAACGTGAAAAAAGTCACTATTTAGACATATTTGAGGATTTTAACTTTAAATCATAGAGCGAGGTTTCGTATTTTTTGGATCCAAGAAAATACATATGACAATGTTGTTTCCAATACAAATGATAAAAATCAAAGTGTTTTCATTAGAATTAACTAAAATGTTCCTGGTTTTCCGTTTATATTACCGATGGAAGATATACACGAAAATCGCTCTATTCCGGCTGAAACGTCGATATATGCAATAAAAACAGAACTTCTCCCCTTTTCAATAATTTACTCAGTATTTTAACGAGAAACAAATAGATGATTGAAAATGAAGTATTTAAGGTTATTATCTAATCAATTATGTGTTTGCATCATTTTTATCTTATATATATGAATTAAAACCCATGGACGGAAAATTCACAAAAACGTGGAAAACGGCAAAATATTGCCTAATTCGATGATATTTTGTTTAAATCACATGAAGGAAAAGGAGATGATAAACGTTAAAATATTGCTAAATTCGATGATTTTTCGTACGAAACAAAATGCAAAAAAACTTGCTTGAAATGCGATATTATGCGAAATTCTGGGATTTGAAGGCCAAATCACATATCGTGATACTACATGAAATAGTATCGAAATATTGGTAAAAATGAATATATTTACGTAATATCAAACTACATGAAAAACGTGAAAAAAGTCACTATATAACCATATTTGAGGATTTTAACTTCAAATCATAGAGCGAGGTTTCGTATTATTTAGATCCAAGAAAAGACATATGACAATGTTGTTTCCAATACAAATGATAAAAAACAATGTGTTGTCATTAGAAATAACTAAAATGTTCTTGATTTTCCGTTTATATTAACGAGGGAAGAAGTACACGTAAAACCGCTCTAATCCGGCTGAAACGTCGATATATGCAATAAAAACCGAACTTCTCCCCTTTTCAATATCTTACTCAGTATTTTACCGAGAAACAAATAGATGATTGAAAATGAAGTATTTAAGGTTATTATCTAATCAATTATGTGTTTGCATCATTTTTATCGTATATATATATATGAATTAACATCCATGGACTGAAAATTCACAATAACGTGGAAAACGGCAAAATGTTGCCTAATTCGATGATATTTTGTTTAAATCACATGAAGGAAAAGGAGATGATAAACGTTAAAATATTGCTAAATTCGATGATTTTTCGTACGAAGCAAAATGCAAAAAAACTTGCTTAAAATGCAATATTATGCGAAATTCTGAGATTTGAAGGCCAAATCACATATCGTGATACTGCATGAAATAGTATCGAAATATTGGTAAAAATGAATATATTTACGTAATATCAAACTACATGAAAAACGTGAAAAAAGTCACTATATAACCATATTTGAGGATTATAACTTAGAATCATAGAGCGAGGTTTCGTATTATTTAGATCCAAGAAAAGACATATGACAATGTTGTTTCCAATACAAACGATAAAAATCAATGTGTTTTCATTGGAATTAACTAAAATGTTCCTGATTTTCCGTTTATATTACTGATGGAAGATGTACACGTAAAACCGCTCTATTCCGGCTGAAACGTCGATATATGCAATAAAAACAGAACTTCTCGCCTTTTCAATATCTTACTCAGTATTTTAACGAGAAACAAATAGTTGATTGAAAATGAAGTATTTAAGGTTATTATCTAATCAATTATGTGTTTGCATCATTTTTATCGTATATAAAATGAATTAATACCCATAGACTGAAAATTCACAAAAACGTGGAAAAACGGCAAAATATTGCCTAATTCGATGATATTTTGTTTAAATCAAATAAAGGAAAAGGGGATGATAAACGTCAAAATATTGCTAAATTCGATGATTTTTCGTACGAAACAAAATGCAAGAAAACTTGCTTAAAATGCAATATTATGCGAAATTCTGAGATTTGAAGGCCAAATCACATATCGTGATACTACATGAAATAGTATCGAAATATTGGTAAAAATGAATATATTTGCGTAATATCAAACTACATGATTAACGTTAAAAAGTCACTATTTTACCATATTTGAGGATTTTACCCTCAAATCATAGAGCGAGGTTTCGTATTATTTAGTTCCATGAAAAGACATGACAATGTTGTTTCCAATACAAATGATAAAAAACAATGTGTTTTCATTAGAATTAACTATAATGTTCTTGATTTTCCGTTTATATTAACGAGGGAAGATGTACACGTAAAACCGCTCTAATCCGCCTGAAACGTCGATATATGCAATAAAAAGCGAACTTCTCCCCTTTTCAATATCTTACTCAGTATTTTAACGAGAAACAAATAGATGATTGAAAATGAAGTATTTAAGGTTATTATCTAATCAATTATGTGTTTGCATCATTTTTATCGTATATATATATGAATTAATACCCATGGACTGAAAATTTACAAAAACGTGGAAAACGGCAAAATATTGCCTAATTCGATGATATTTTGTTTAAATCACATAAAGGAAAAGGGGATGATAAACGTCAAAATATTGCTAAATTCGATGATTTTTCGTACGAAACAAAATTCAAGTAAACTTGCTTAAAATGCAATATTACGCGAAATTCTGCGATTTGAAGGGCAAATCACATCGTGATACTACATGAAATAGTATCGGAATATTGGTAAAAATGAATATATTTGCGTAATATCAAACTACATGATTAACGTGAAAAAGTTACTATTTTACCATATTTGAGGATTTTACCTTCAAATCATAGAGCGAGGTTGCGTATTATTTAGATCCAAGAAAAGACATATGACAATGTTGTTTCCAATACAAATGATAAAAATCAATGTGTTTTCATTAGAATTAACAAAAATGTTCCTGATTTTCCGTTTATATTACCGATGGAAGATGTACACGAAAACCGCTCTATTCCGGCTGAAACGTCGATATATGCAATAAAATCAGAACTTCTCCCCCCTTTCAATATCTTACTCAGTATTTTAACGAGAAAGAAATAGTTGATTGAAAATGAAGTATTTAAGGTTATTATCTAATCAATTATGTGTTTGCATCATTTTTATCGTATATGTATGAATTAAAACCCATGGACTGAAAATTCACAAAAACGTGGAAAACGGCAAAATATTGCCTAATTCGATGATATTTTGATTAAATCACATGAAGGAAAAGGGGATGATAAACGTCAAAATATTGCTAAATTCGATGATTTTTCGTACGAAACAAAATGCAAGAAAACTTGCTTAAAATGCAATAATATGCGAAATTTTGAGATTTGAAGGCCAAATCACATATCGTGATACTACATGAAATAGTATCGAAATAATGGTAGAAATGAATATATTTACGTAATATCAAACTACATGAAAAACGTGAAAAAAGTCACTATTTAGACATATTTGAGGATTTTAACTCTAAATCATAGAGCGAGGTTTCGTATTTTTTGGATCCAAGAAAAGACATATGACAATGTTGTTTCCAATACAAATGATAAAAATCAAAGTGTTTTCATTAGAATTAACTAAAATGTTCCTGGTTTTCCGTTTATATTACCGATGGAAGATATACACGAAAATCGCTCTATTCCGGCTGAAACGTCGATATATGCAATAAAAACAGAACTTCTCCCCTTTTCAATAATTTACTCAGTATTTTAACGAGAAACAAATAGATGATTGAAAATGAAGTATTTAAGGTTATTATCTAATCAATTATGTGTTTGCATCATTTTTATCTTATATATATGAATTAAAACCCATGGACGGAAAATTCACAAAAACGTGGAAAACGGCAAAATATTGCCTAATTCGATGATATTTTGTTTAAATCACATAAAGGAAAAGGAGATGATAAACGTTAAAATATTGCTAAATTCGATGATTTTTCGTACGAAACAAAATGCAAAAAAACTTGCTTGAAATGCGATATTATGCGAAATTCTGGGATTTGAAGGCCAAATCACATATCGTGATACTACATGAAATAGTATCGAAATATTGGTAAAAATGAATATATTTACGTAATATCAAACTACATGAAAAACGTGAAAAAAGTCACTATATAACCATATTTGAGGATTTTAACTTCAAATCATAGAGCGAGGTTTCGAATTATTTAGATCCAAGAAAAGACATATGACAATGTTGTTTCCAATACAAATGATAAAAAACAATGTGTTTTCATTAGAAATAACTAAAATGTTCTTGATTTTCCGTTTATATTAACGAGGGAAGAAGTACACGTAAAACCGCTCTAATCCGGCTGAAACGTCGATATATGCAATAAAAACCGAACTTCTCCCCTTTTCAATATCTTACTCAGTATTTTACCGAGAAACAAATAAATGATTGAAAATGAAGTATTTAAGGTTATTATCTAATCAATTATGTGTTTGCATCATTTTTATCGTATATATATATGAATTAATACCCATGGACTGAAAATTCCCAAAAACGTGGAAAACGGCAAAATATTGCCTAATTCGATGATATTTTGTTTAAATCACATGAAGGAAAAGGGGATGATAAACGTAAAAATATTGCTAAATTCGATGATTTTTCGTACGAAACAAAATGCAAGAAAACTTGCTTAAAATGCAATATTATTCGAAATTCTGAGATTTCAAGGCCAAATCACATATCGTGATACTACATGAAATAGTATCGAAATATTGGTAAAAATGAATATATTTACGTAATATCAAACTACATGAAAATCGTGAAAAAAGTCACTATTTAACCATATTTGAGGATTATAACTTAGAATCATAGAGCGAGGTTTCGTATTATTTAGATCCAAGAAAAGACATATGACAATGTTGTTTCCAATACAAACGATAAAAATCAATGTGTTTTCATTGGAATTAACTAAAATGTTCCTGATTTTCCGTTTATATTACTGATGGAAGATGTACACGTAAAACCGCTCTATTCCGGCTGAAACGTCGATATATGCAATAAAAACAGAACTTCTCGCCTTTTCAATATCTTACTCAGTATTTTAACGAGAAACAAATAGTTGATTGAAAATGAAGTATTTAAGGTTATTATCTAATCAATTATGTGTTTGCATCATTTTTATCGTATATAAAATGAATTAATACCCATAGACTGAAAATTCACAAAAACGTGGAAAAACGGCAAAATATTGCCTAATTCGATGATATTTTGTTTAAATCAAATAAAGGAAAAGGGGATGATAAACGTCAAAATATTGCTAAATTCGATGATTTTTCGTACGAAACAAAATGCAAGAAAACTTGCTTAAAATGCAATATTATGCGAAATTCTGAGATTTCAACGCCAAATCACATATCGTGATACTACATGAAATAGTATCGAAATATTGGTAAAAATGAATATATTTGCGTAATATCAAACTACATGATTAACGTTAAAAAGTCACTATTTTACCATATTTGAGGATTTTACCCTCAAATCATAGAGCGAGGTTTCGTATTATTTAGTTCCATGAAAAGACATATGACAATGTTGTTTCCAATACAAATGATAAAAAACAATGTGTTTTCATTAGAATTAACTATAATGTTCCTGATTTTCCGTTTATATTACTGATGGAAGATGTACACGTAAAACCGCTCTAATCCGCCTGAAACGTCGATATATGCAATAAAAAGCGAACTTCTCCCCTTTTCAATATCTTACTCAGTATTTTAACGAGAAACAAATAGATGATTGAAAATGAAGTATTTAAGGTTATTATCTAATCAATTATGTGTTTGCATCATTTTTATCGTATATAAAATGAATTAATACCCATAGACTGAAAATTCACAAAAACGTGGAAAAACGGCAAAATATTGCCTAATTCGATGATATTTTGTTTAAATCAAATAAAGGAAAAGGGGATGATAAACGTCAAAATATTGCTAAATTCGATGATTTTTCGTACGAAACAAAATGCAAGAAAACTTGCTTAAAATGCAATATTATGCGAAATTCTGAGATTTCAACGCCAAATCACATATCGTGATACTACATGAAATAGTATCGAAATATTGGTAAAAATGAATATATTTGCGTAATATCAAACTACATGATTAACGTTAAAAAGTCACTATTTTACCATATTTGAGGATTTTACCCTCAAATCATAGAGCGAGGTTTCGTATTATTTAGTTCCATGAAAAGACATATGACAATGTTGTTTCCAATACAAATGATAAAAAACAATGTGTTTTCATTAGAATTAACTATAATGTTCCTGATTTTCCGTTTATATTACTGATGGAAGATGTACACGTAAAACCGCTCTATTCCGGCTGAAACGTCGATATATGCAATAAAAACAGAACTTCTCGCCTTTTCAATATCTTACTCAGTATTTTAACGAGAAACAAATAGTTGATTGAAAATGAAGTATTTAAGGTTATTATCTAATCAATTATGTGTTTGCATCATTTTTATCGTATATAAAATGAATTAATACCCATAGACTGAAAATTCACAAAAACGTGGAAAAACGGCAAAATATTGCCTAATTCGATGATATTTTGTTTAAATCAAATAAAGGAAAAGGGGATGATAAACGTCAAAATATTGCTAAATTCGATGATTTTTCGTACGAAACAAAATGCAAGAAAACTTGCTTAAAATGCAATATTATGCGAAATTCTGAGATTTCAACGCCAAATCACATATCGTGATACTACATGAAATAGTATCGAAATATTGGTAAAAATGAATATATTTGCGTAATATCAAACTACATGATTAACGTTAAAAAGTCACTATTTTACCATATTTGAGGATTTTACCCTCAAATCATAGAGCGAGGTTTCGTATTATTTAGTTCCATGAAAAGACATATGACAATGTTGTTTCCAATACAAATGATAAAAAACAATGTGTTTTCATTAGAATTAACTATAATGTTCTTGATTTTCCGTTTATATTAACGAGGGAAGATGTACACGTAAAACCGCTCTAATCCGCCTGAAACGTCGATATATGCAATAAAAAGCGAACTTCTCCCCTTTTCAATATCTTACTCAGTATTTTAACGAGAAACAAATAGATGATTGAAAATGAAGTATTTAAGGTTATTATCTAATCAATTATGTGTTTGCATCATTTTTATCGTATATATATATGAATTAATACCCATGGACTGAAAATTTACAAAAACGTGGAAAACGGCAAAATATTGCCTAATTCGATGATATTTTGTTTAAATCACATAAAGGAAAAGGGGATGATAAACGTCAAAATATTGCTAAATTCGATGATTTTTCGTACGAAACAAAATTCAAGTAAACTTGCTTAAAATGCAATATTACGCGAAATTCTGCGATTTGAAGGGCAAATCACATATCGTGATACTACATGAAATAGTATCGGAATATTGGTAAAAATGAATATATTTGCGTAATATCAAACTACATGATTAACGTGAAAAAGTTACTATTTTACCATATTTGAGGATTTTACCTTCAAATCATAGAGCGAGGTTGCGTATTATTTAGATCCAAGAAAAGACATATGACAATGTTGTTTCCAATACAAATGATAAAAATCAATGTGTTTTCATTAGAATTAACAAAAATGTTCCTGATTTTCCGTTTATATTACCGATGGAAGATGTACACGAAAACCGCTCTATTCCGGCTGAAACGTCGATATATGCAATAAAATCAGAACTTCTCCCCCCTTTCAATATCTTACTCAGTATTTTAACGAGAAAGAAATAGTTGATTGAAAATGAAGTATTTAAGGTTATTATCTAATCAATTATGTGTTTGCATCATTTTTATCGTATATGTATGAATTAAAACCCATGGACTGAAAATTCACAAAAACGTGGAAAACGGCAAAATATTGCCTAATTCGATGATATTTTGATTAAATCACATGAAGGAAAAGGGGATGATAAACGTCAAAATATTGCTAAATTCGATGATTTTTCGTACGAAACAAAATGCAAGAAAACTTGCTTAAAATGCAATAATATGCGAAATTTTGAGATTTGAAGGCCAAATCACATATCGTGATACTACATGAAATAGTATCGAAATAATGGTAGAAATGAATATATTTACGTAATATCAAACTACATGAAAAACGTGAAAAAAGTCACTATTTAGACATATTTGAGGATTTTAACTTTAAATCATAGAGCGAGGTTTCGTATTTTTTGGATCCAAGAAAAGACATATGACAATGTTGTTTCCAATACAAATGATAAAAATCAAAGTGTTTTCATTAGAATTAACTAAAATGTTCCTGGTTTTCCGTTTATATTACCGATGGAAGATATACACGAAAATCGCTCTATTCCGGCTGAAACGTCGATATATGCAATAGAAACAGAACTTCTCCCCTTTTCAATAATTTACTCAGTATTTTAACGAGAAACAAATAGATGATTGAAAATGAAGTATTTAAGGTTATTATCTAATCAATTATGTGTTTGCATCATTTTTATCTTATATATATGAATTAAAACCCATGGACGGAAAATTCACAAAAACGTGGAAAACGGCAAAATATTGCCTAATTCGATGATATTTTGTTTAAATCACATGAAGGAAAAGGAGATGATAAACGTTAAAATATTGCTAAATTCGATGATTTTTCGTACGAAACAAAATGCAAAAAAACTTGCTTGAAATGCGATATTATGCGAAATGTTGGGATTTGAAGGCCAAATCACATATCGTGATACTACATGAAATAGTATCGAAATATTGGTAAAAATGAATATATTTACGTAATATCAAACTACATGAAAAACGTGAAAAAAGTCACTATATAACCATATTTGAGGATTTTAACTTCAAATCATAGAGCGAGGTTTCGTATTATTTAGATCCAAGAAAAGACATATGACAATGTTGTTTCCAATACAAATGATAAAAAACAATGTGTTTTCATTAGAAATAACTAAAATGTTCTTGATTTTCCGTTTATATTAACGAGGGAAGAAGTACACGTAAAACCGCTCTAATCCGGCTGAAACGTCGATATATGCAATAAAAACCGAACTTCTCCCCTTTTCAATATCTTACTCAGTATTTTACCGAGAAACAAATAGATGATTGAAAATGAAGTATTTAAGGTTATTATCTAATCAATTATGTGTTTGCATCATTTTTATCGTATATATATATATGAATTAACATCCATGGACTGAAAATTCACAATAACGTGGAAAACGGCAAAATGTTGCCTAATTCGATGATATTTTGTTTAAATCACATGAAGGAAAAGGAGATGATAAACGTTAAAATATTGCTAAATTCGATGATTTTTCGTACGAAGCAAAATGCAAAAAAACTTGCTTAAAATGCAATATTATGCGAAATTCTGAGATTTGAAGGCCAAATCACATATCGTGATACTGCATGAAATAGTATCGAAATATTGGTAAAAATGAATATATTTACGTAATATCAAACTACATGAAAAACGTGAAAAAAGTCACTATATAACCATATTTGAGGATTTTAACTTCAAATCATAGAGCGAGGTTTCGTATTATTTAGTTCCAAGAAAAGACATATGACAATGTTGTTTCCAATACAAATGATAAAAAACAATGTGTTTTCATTAGAATTAACTATAATGTTCTTGATTTTCCGTTTATATTAACGAAGGAAGATGTACACGTAAAACCGCTCTAATCCGGCTGAAACGTCGATATATGCAATTAAAACCGAACTTCTCCCCTTTTCAATATCTTACTCAGTATTTTAACGAGAAACAAATAAATGATTGAAAATGAAGTATTTAAGGTTATTATCTAATCAATTATGTGTTTGCATCATTTTTATCGTATATATATATGAATTAATACCCATGGACTGAAAATTCCCAAAAACGTGGAAAACGGCAAAATATTGTCTAATTCGATGATATTTTGTTTAAATCACATGAAGGAAAAGGGGATGATAAACGTAAAAATATTGCTAAATTCGATGATTTTTCGTACGAAACAAAATGCAAGAAAACTTGCTTAAAATGCAATATTATTCGAAATTCTGAGATTTCAAGGCCAAATCACATATCGTGATACTACATGAAATAGTATCGAAATATTGGTAAAAATGAATATATTTACGTAATATCAAACTACATGAAAATCGTGAAAAAAGTCACTATTTAACCATATTTGAGGATTATAACTTAGAATCATAGAGCGAGGTTTCGTATTATTTAGATCCAAGAAAAGACATATGACAATGTTGTTTCCAATACAAACGATAAAAATCAATGTGTTTTCATTGGAATTAACTAAAATGTTCCTGATTTTCCGTTTATATTAATGATGGAAGATGTACACGTAAAACCGCTCTATTCCGGCTGAAACGTCGATATATGCAATAAAAACAGAACTTCTCGCCTTTTCAATATCTTACTCAGTATTTTAACGAGAAACAAATAGTTGATTGAAAATGAAGTATTTAAGGTTATTATCTAATCAATTATGTGTTTGCATCATTTTTATCGTATATATAATGAATTAATACCCATGGACTGAAAATTTACAAAAACGTGGAAAACGGCAAAATATTGCCTAATTCGATGATATTTTGTTTAAATCAAATAAAGGAAAAGGGGATGATAAACGTCAAAATATTGCTAAATTCGATGATTTTTCGTACGAAACAAAATGCAAGAAAACTTGCTTAAAATGCAATAATATGCGAAATTCTGAGATTTGAAGGCCAAATCACATATCGTGGTACTACATGAAATAGTATCGAAATATTGGTAAAAATGAATATATTTACGTAATATCAAACTACATGAAAAACGTGAAAAAAGTCACTATTTAGACATATTTGAGGATTTTAACTTTAAATCATAGAGCGAGGTTTCGTATTTTTTGGATCCAAGAAAATACATATGACAATGTTGTTTCCAATACAAATGATAAAAATCAGAGTGTTTTCATTAGAATTAACTAAAATGTTCCTGGTTTTCCGTTTATATTACCGATGGAAGATATACACGAAAATCGCTCTATTCCGGCTGAAACGTCGATATATGCAATAAAAACAGAACTTCTCCCCTTTTCAATAATTTACTCAGTATTTTAACGAGAAACAAATAGATGATTGAAAATGAAGTATTTAAGGTTATTATCTAATCAATTATGTGTTTGCATCATTTTTATCTTATATATATGAATTAAAACCAATGGACGGAAAATTCACAAAAACGTGGAAAACGGCAAAATATTGCCTAATTCGATGATATTTTGTTTAAATCACATGAAGGAAAAGGAGATGATAAACGTTAAAATATTGCTAAATTCGATGATTTTTCGTACGAAACAAAATGCAAAAAAACTTGCTTGAAATGCGATATTATGCGAAATTCTGGGATTTGAAGGCCAAATCACATATCGTGATACTACATGAAATAGTATCGAAATATTGGTAAAAATGAATATATTTACGTAATATCAAACTACATGAAAAACGTGAAAAAAGTCACTATATAACCATATTTGAGGATTTTAACTTCAAATCATAGAGCGAGGTTTCGTATTATTTAGATCCAAGAAAAGACATATGACAATGTTGTTTCCAATACAAATGATAAAAAACAATGTGTTTTCATTAGAAATAACTAAAATGTTCTTGATTTTCCGTTTATATTAACGAGGGAAGAAGTACACGTAAAACCGCTCTAATCCGGCTGAAACGTCGATATATGCAATAAAAACCGAACTTCTCCCCTTTTCAATATCTTACTCAGTATTTTTCCGAGAAACAAATAGATGATTGAAAATGAAGTATTTAAGGTTATTATCTAATCAATTATGTGTTTGCATCATTTTTATCGTATATATATATATGAATTAACATCCATGGACTGAAAATTCACAATAACGTGGAAAACGGCAAAATGTTGCCTAATTCGATGATATTTTGTTTAAATCACATGAAGGAAAAGGAGATGATAAACGTTAAAATATTGCTAAATTCGATGATTTTTCGTACGAAGCAAAATGCAAGAAAACTTGCTTAAAATGCAATATTATGCGAAATTCTGAGATTTGAAGGCCAAATCGTGATACTGCATGAAATAGTATCGAAATATTGGTAAAAATGAATATATTTACGTAATATCAAACTACATGAAAATCGTGAAAAAAGTCACTATTTAACCATATTTGAGGATTATAACTTAGAATCATAGAGCGAGGTTTCGTATTATTTAGATCCAAGAAAAGACATATGACAATGTTGTTTCCAATACAAACGATAAAAATCAATGTGTTTTCATTGGAATTAACTAAAATGTTCCTGATTTTCCGTTTATATTACTGATGGAAGATGTACACGTAAAACCGCTCTATTCCGGCTGAAACGTCGATATATGCAATAAAAACAGAACTTCTCGCCTTTTCAATATCTTACTCAGTATTTTAACGAGAAACAAATAGTTGATTGAAAATGAAGTATTTAAGGTTATTATCTAATCAATTATGTGTTTGCATCATTTTTATCGTATATATAATGAATTAATACCCATAGACTGAAAATTCACAAAAACGTGGAAAAACGGCAAAATATTGCCTAATTCGATGATATTTTGTTTAAATCAAATAAAGGAAAAGGGGATGATAAACGTCAAAATATTGCTAAATTCGATCATTTTTCGTACGAAACAAAATGCAAGAAAACTTGCTTAAAATGCAATAATATGCGAAATTCTGAGATTTGAAGGCCAAATCACATATCGTGGTACTACATGAAATAGTATCGAAATAATGGTAAAAATGAATATATTTACGTAATATCAAACTACATGAAAAACGTGAAAAAAGTCACTATTTAGACATATTTGAGGATTTTAACTTTAAATCATAGAGCGAGGTTTCGTATTTTTTGGATCCAAGAAAATACATATGACAATGTTGTTTCCAATACAAATGATAAAAATCAAAGTGTTTTCATTAGAATTAACTAAAATGTTCCTGGTTTTCCGTTTATATTACCGATGGAAGATATACACGAAAATCGCTCTATTCCGGCTGAAACGTCGATATATGCAATAAAAACCGAACTTCTCCCCTTTTCAATATCTTACTCAGTATTTTTCCGAGAAACAAATAGATGATTGAAAATGAAGTATTTAAGGTTATTATCTAATCAATTATGTGTTTGCATCATTTTTATCGTATATATATATATGAATTAACATCCATGGACTGAAAATTCACAATAACGTGGAAAACGGCAAAATGTTGCCTAATTCGATGATATTTTGTTTAAATCACATGAAGGAAAAGGAGATGATAAACGTTAAAATATTGCTAAATTCGATGATTTTTCGTACGAAGCAAAATGCAAGAAAACTTGCTTAAAATGCAATATTATGCGAAATTCTGAGATTTGAAGGCCAAATCGTGATACTGCATGAAATAGTATCGAAATATTGGTAAAAATGAATATATTTACGTAATATCAAACTACATGAAAAACGTGAAAAAATCACTATATCACCATATTTGAGGATTTTAACTTCAAATCATAGAGCGAGGTTTCGTATTATTTAGTTCCAAGAAAAGACATATGACAATGTTGTTTCCAATACAAATGATAAAAAACAATGTGTTTTCATTAGAATTAACTATAATGTTCTTGATTTTCCGTTTATATTAACGAAGGAAGATGTACACGTAAAACCGCTCTAATCCGGCTGAAACGTCGATATATGCAATTAAAACCGAACTTCTCCCCTTTTCAATATCTTACTCAGTATTTTAACGAGAAACAAATAAATGATTGAAAATGAAGTATTTAAGGTTATTATCTAATCAATTATGTGTTTGCATCATTTTTATCGTATATATATATGAATTAATACCCATGGACTGAAAATTCCCAAAAACGTGGAAAACGGCAAAATATTGCCTAATTCGATGATATTTTGTTTAAATCACATGAAGGAAAAGGGGATGATAAACGTAAAAATATTGCTAAATTCGATGATTTTTCGTACGAAACAAAATGCAAGAAAACTTGCTTAAAATGCAATATTATTCGAAATTCTGAGATTTCAAGGCCAAATCACATATCGTGATACTACATGAAATAGTATCGAAATATTGGTAAAAATGAATATATTTACGTAATATCAAACTACATGAAAATCGTGAAAAAAGTCACTATTTAACCATATTTGAGGATTATAACTTAGAATCATAGAGCGAGGTTTCGTATTATTTAGATCCAAGAAAAGACATATGACAATGTTGTTTCCAATACAAACGATAAAAATCAATGTGTTTTCATTGGAATTAACTAAAATGTTCCTGATTTTCCGTTTATATTACTGATGGAAGATGTACACGTAAAACCGCTCTATTCCGGCTGAAACGTCGATATATGCAATAAAAACAGAACTTCTCGCCTTTTCAATATCTTACTCAGTATTTTAACGAGAAACAAATAGTTGATTGAAAATGAAGTATTTAAGGTTATTATCTAATCAATTATGTGTTTGCATCATTTTTATCGTATATATAATGAATTAATACCCATAGACTGAAAATTCACAAAAACGTGGAAAAACGGCAAAATATTGCCTAATTCGATGATATTTTGTTTAAATCAAATAAAGGAAAAGGGGATGATAAACGTCAAAATATTGCTAAATTCGATGATTTTTCGTACGAAACAAAATGCAAGAAAACTTGCTTAAAATGCAATATTATGCGAAATTCTGAGATTTGAAGGCCAAATCACATATCGTGATACTACATGAAATAGTATCGAAATATTGGTAAAAATGAATATATTTGCGTAATATCAAACTACATGATTAACGTGAAAAAGTCACTATTTTACCATATTTGAGGATTTTACCTTCAAATCATAGAGCGAGGTTTCGTATTATTTAGTTCCATGAAAAGACATATGACAATGTTGTTTCCAATACAAATGATAAAAAACAATGTGTTTTCATTAGAATTAACTATAATGTTCTTGATTTTCCGTTTATATTAACGAGGGAAGATGTACACGTAAAACCGCTCTAATCCACCTGAAACGTCGATATATGCAATAAAAAGCGAACTTCTTCCCTTTTCAATATCTTACTCAGTATTTTAACGAGAAACAAATAGATGATTGAAAATGAAGTATTTAAGGTTATTATCTAATCAATTATGTGTTTGCATCATTTTTATCGTATATATATATGAATTAATACCCATGGACTGAAAATTTACAAAAACGTGGAAAACGGCAAAATATTGCCTAATTCGATGATATTTTGTTTAAATCACATAAAGGAAAAGGGATGATAAACGTCAAAATATTGCTAAATTCGATCATTTTTCGTACGAAACAAAATGCAAGAAAACTTGCTTAAAATGCAATAATATGCGAAATTCTGAGATTTGAAGGCCAAATCACATATCGTGGTACTACATGAAATAGTATCGAAATAATGGTAAAAATGAATATATTTACGTAATATCAAACTACATGAAAAACGTGAAAAAAGTCACTATTTAGACATATTTGAGGATTTTAACTTTAAATCATAGAGCGAGGTTTCGTATTTTTTGGATCCAAGAAAATACATATGACAATGTTGTTTCCAATGCAAATGATAAAAAACAATGTGTTTTCATTAGAAATAACTAAAATGTTCTTGATTTTCCGTTTATATTAACGAGGGAAGAAGTACACGTAAAACCGCTCTAATCCGGCTGAAGCGTCGATATATGCAATAAAAACCGAACTACTCCCCTTTTCAATATCTTACTCAGTATTTTACCGAGAAACAAATAGATGATTGAAAATGAAGTATTTAAGGTTATTATCTAATCAATTATGTGTTTGCATCATTTTTATCTTATATATATGAATTAAAACCCATGGACGGAAAATTCACAAAAACGTGGAAAACGGCAAAATATTGCCTAATGCGATGATATTTTGTTTAAATCACATGAAGGAAAAGGAGATGATAAACGTTAAAATATTGCTAAATTCGATGATTTTTCGTACGAAACAAAATGCAAAAAAACTTGCTTGAAATGCGATATTATGCGAAATTCTGGGATTTGAAGGCCAAATCACATATCGTGATACTACATGAAATAGTATCGAAATATTGGTAAAAATGAATATATTTCAAACTACATGAAAAACGTGAAAAAAGTCACTATATAACCATATTTGAGGATTTTAACTTCAAATCATAGAGCGAGGTTTCGTATTATTTAGATCCAAGAAAAGACATATGACAATGTTGTTTCCAATACAAATGATAAAAAACAATGTGTTTTCATTAGAAATAACTAAAATGTTCTTGATTTTCCGTTTATATTAACGAGGGAAGAAGTACACGTAAAACCGCTCTAATCCGGCTGAAACGTCGATATATGCAATAAAAACCGAACTTCTCCCCTTTTCAATATCTTACTCAGTATTTTTCCGAGAAACAAATAGATGATTGAAAATGAAGTATTTAAGGTTATTATCTAATCAATTATGTGTTTGCATCATTTTTATCGTATATATATATATGAATTAACATCCATGGACTGAAAATTCACAATAACGTGGAAAACGGCAAAATGTTGCCTAATTCGATGATATTTTGTTTAAATCACATGAAGGAAAAGGAGATGATAAACGTTAAAATATTGCTAAATTCGATGATTTTTCGTACGAAGCAAAATGCAAGAAAACTTGCTTAAAATGCAATATTATGCGAAATTCTGAGATTTGAAGGCCAAATCGTGATACTGCATGAAATAGTATCGAAATATTGGTAAAAATGAATATATTTACGTAATATCAAACTACATGAAAAACGTGAAAAAATCACTATATCACCATATTTGAGGATTTTAACTTCAAATCATAGAGCGAGGTTTCGTATTATTTAGTTCCAAGAAAAGACATATGACAATGTTGTTTCCAATACAAATGATAAAAAACAATGTGTTTTCATTAGAATTAACTATAATGTTCTTGATTTTCCGTTTATATTAACGAAGGAAGATGTACACGTAAAACCGCTCTAATCCGGCTGAAACGTCGATATATGCAATTAAAACCGAACTTCTCCCCTTTTCAATATCTTACTCAGTATTTTAACGAGAAACAAATAAATGATTGAAAATGAAGTATTTAAGGTTATTATCTAATCAATTATGTGTTTGCATCATTTTTATCGTATATATATATGAATTAATACCCATGGACTGAAAATTCCCAAAAACGTGGAAAACGGCAAAATATTGCCTAATTCGATGATATTTTGTTTAAATCACATGAAGGAAAAGGGGATGATAAACGTAAAAATATTGCTAAATTCGATGATTTTTCGTACGAAACAAAATGCAAGAAAACTTGCTTAAAATGCAATATTATTCGAAATTCTGAGATTTCAAGGCCAAATCACATATCGTGATACTACATGAAATAGTATCGAAATATTGGTAAAAATGAATATATTTACGTAATATCAAACTACATGAAAATCGTGAAAAAAGTCACTATTTAACCATATTTGAGGATTATAACTTAGAATCATAGAGCGAGGTTTCGTATTATTTAGATCCAAGAAAAGACATATGACAATGTTGTTTCCAATACAAACGATAAAAATCAATGTGTTTTCATTGGAATTAACTAAAATGTTCCTGATTTTCCGTTTATATTACTGATGGAAGATGTACACGTAAAACCGCTCTATTCCGGCTGAAACGTCGATATATGCAATAAAAACAGAACTTCTCGCCTTTTCAATATCTTACTCAGTATTTTAACGAGAAACAAATAGTTGATTGAAAATGAAGTATTTAAGGTTATTATCTAATCAATTATGTGTTTGCATCATTTTTATCGTATATATAATGAATTAATACCCATAGACTGAAAATTCACAAAAACGTGGAAAAACGGCAAAATATTGCCTAATTCGATGATATTTTGTTTAAATCAAATAAAGGAAAAGGGGATGATAAACGTCAAAATATTGCTAAATTCGATGATTTTTCGTAAGAAACAAAATGCAAGAAAACTTGCTTAAAATGCAATATTATGCGAAATTCTGAGATTTGAAGGCCAAATCACATATCGTGATACTACATGAAATAGTATCGAAATATTGGTAAAAATGAATATATTTGCGTAATATCAAACTACATGATTAACGTGAAAAAGTCACTATTGTACCATATTTGAGGATTTTACCTTCAAATCATAGAGCGAGGTTTCGTATTATTTAGTTCCATGAAAAGACATATGACAATGTTGTTTCCAATACAAATGATAAAAAACAATGTGTTTTCATTAGAATTAACTATAATGTTCTTGATTTTCCGTTTATATTACCGATGGAAGATATACACGAAAATCGCTCTATTCCGGCTGAAACGTCGATATATGCAATAAAAACAGAACTTCTCCCCTTTTCAATAATTTACTCAGTATTTTAACGAGAAACAAATAGATGATTGCAAATGAAGTATTTAAGGTTATTATCTAATCAATTATGTGTTTGCATCATTTTTATCTTATATATATGAATTAAAACCCATGGACGGAAAATTCACAAAAACGTGGAAAACGGCAAAATATTGCCTAATTCGATGATATTTTGTTTAAATCACATGAAGGAAAAGGAGATGATAAACGTTAAAATATTGCTAAATTCGATGATTTTTCGTACGAAACAAAATGCAAAAAAACTTGCTTGAAATGCGATATTATGCGAAATTCTGGGATTTGAAGGCCAAATCACATATCGTGATACTACATGAAATAGTATCGAAATATTGGTAAAAATGAATATATTTACGTAATATCAAACTACATGAAAAACGTGAAAAAAGTCACTATATAACCATATTTGAGGATTTTAACTTCAAATCATAGAGCGAGGTTTCGTATTATTTAGATCCAAGAAAAGACATATGACAATGTTATTTCCAATACAAATGATAAAAAACAATGTGTTTTCATTAGAAATAACTAAAATGTTCTTGATTTTCCGTTTATATTAACGAGGGAAGAAGTACACGTAAAACCGCTCTAATCCGGCTGAAACGTCGATATATGCAATAAAAACCGAACTTCTCCCCTTTTCAATATCTTACTCAGTATTTTTCCGAGAAACAAATAGATGATTGAAAATGAAGTATTTAAGGTTATTATCTAATCAATTATGTGTTTGCATCATTTTTATCGTATATATATATATGAATTAACATCCATGGACTGAAAATTCACAATAACGTGGAAAACGGCAAAATGTTGCCTAATTCGATGATATTTTGTTTAAATCACATGAAGGAAAAGGAGATGATAAACGTTAAAATATTGCTAAATTCGATGATTTTTCGTACGAAGCAAAATGCAAGAAAACTTGCTTAAAATGCAATATTATGCGAAATTCTGAGATTTGAAGGCCAAATCACATATCGTGATACTGCATGAAATAGTATCGAAATATTGGTAAAAATGAATATATTTACGTAATATCAAACTACATGAAAAACGTGAAAAAATCACTATATCACCATATATGAGGATTTTAACTTCAAATCATGGAGCGAGGTTTCGTATTATTTAGTTCCAAGAAAAGAAATATGACAATGTTGTTTCCAATACTAATGATAAAAAACAATGTGTTTTCATTAGAATTAACTATAATGTTCTTGATTTTCCGTTTATATTAACGAGGGAAGATGTACACGTAAAACCGCTCTAATCCGGCTGAAACGTCGATATATGCAATAAAAAGCGAACTTCTCCCCTTTTCAATATCTTACTCAGTATTTTAACGAGAAAGAAATAGATGATTGAAAATGAAGTATTTAAGGTTATTATCTAATCAATTATGTGTTTGCATCATTTTTATCGTATATATATATGAATTAATACCCATGGACTGAAAATTTACAAAAACGTGGAAAACGGCAAAATATTGCCTAATTCGATGATATTTTGTTTAAATCACATGACGGAAAAGGGGATGATAAACGTCAAAATATTGCTAAATTCGATGATTTTTCGTACGAAACAAAATGCAAGAAAACTTGCTTAAAATGCAATAATATGCGAAATTCTGAGATTTGAAGGCCAAATCACATATCGTGGTACTACATGAAATAGTATCGAAATAATGGTAAAAATGAAAATATTTACGTAATATCAAACTACATGAAAAACGTGAAAAAAGTCACTATTTAGACATATTTGAGGATTTTAACTTTAAATCATAGAGGGAGGTTTCGTATTTTTTGGATCCAAGAAAAGACATATGACAATGTTGTTTCCAATACAAATGATAAAAATCAAAGTGTTTTCATTAGAATTAACTAAAATGTTCCTGGTTTTCCGTTTACATTACCGATGGAAGATATACACGAAAATCGCTCTATTCCGGCTGAAACGTCGATATATGCAATGAAAACAGAACTTCTCCCCTTTTCAATAATTTACTCAGTATGTTAACGAGAAACAAATAGATGATTGAAAATGAAGTATTTAAGGTTATTATCTAATCAATTATGTGTTTGCATCATTTTTATCTTATATATATGAATTAAAACCCATGGACGGAAAATTCACAAAAACGTGGAAAACGGCAAAATATTGCCTAATTCGATGATATTTTGTTTAAATCACATGAAGGAAAAGGAGATGATAAACGTTAAAATATTCGATGAAATTCGATGATTTTTCGTACGAAACAAAATGCAAAAAAACTTGCTTGAAATGCGATATTATGCGAAATTCTGGGATTTGAAGGCCAAATCACATATCGTGATACTACATGAAATAGTATCGAAATATTGGTAAAAATGAATATATTTCAAACTACATGAAAAACGTGAAAAAAGTCACTATATAACCATATTTGAGGATTTTAACTTCAAATCATAGAGCGAGGTTTCGTATTATTTAGATCCAAGAAAAGACATATGACAATGTTGTTTCCAATACAAATGATAAAAAACAATGTGTTTTCATTAGAAATAACTAAAATGTTCTTGATTTTCCGTTTATATTAACGAGGGAAGAAGTACACGTAAAACCGCTCTAATCCGGCTGAAACGTCGATATATGCAATAAAAACCGAACTTCTCCCCTTTTCAATATCTTACTCAGTATTTTTCCGAGAAACAAATAGATGATTGAAAATGAAGTATTTAAGGTTATTATCTAATCAATTATGCGTTTGCATCATTTTTATCGTATATATATATATGAATTAACATCCATGGACTGAAAATTCACAATAACGTGGAAAACGGCAAAATGTTGCCTAATTCGATGATATTTTGTTTAAATCACATGAAGGAAAAGGAGATGATAAACGTTAAAATATTGCTAAATTCGATGATTTTTCGTACGAAGCAAAATGCAAGAAAACTTGCTTAAAATGCAATATTATGCGAAATTCTGAGATTTGAAGGCCAAATCGTGATACTGCATGAAATAGTATCGAAATATTGGTAAAAATGAATATATTTACGTAATATCAAACTACATGAAAAACGTGAAAAAATCACTATATCACCATATTTGAGGATTTTAACTTCAAATCATAGAGCGAGGTTTCGTATTATTTAGTTCCAAGAAAAGACATATGACAATGTTGTTTCCAATACAAATGATAAAAAACAATGTGTTTTCATTAGAATTAACTATAATGTTCTTGATTTTCCGTTTATATTAACGAAGGAAGATGTACACGTAAAACCGCTCTAATCCGGCTGAAACGTCGATATATGCAATTAAAACCGAACTTCTCCCCTTTTCAATATCTTACTCAGTATTTTAACGAGAAACAAATAAATGATTGAAAATGAAGTATTTAAGGTTATTATCTAATCAATTATGTGTTTGCATCATTTTTATCGTATATATATATGAATTAATACCCATGGACTGAAAATTCCCAAAAACGTGGAAAACGGCAAAATATTGCCTAATTCGATGATATTTTGTTTAAATCACATGAAGGAAAAGGGGATGATAAACGTAAAAATATTGCTAAATTCGATGATTTTTCGTACGAAACAAAATGCAAGAAAACTTGCTTAAAATGCAATATTATTCGAAATTCTGAGATTTCAAGGCCAAATCACATATCGTGATACTACATGAAATAGTATCGAAATATTGGTAAAAATGAATATATTTACGTAATATCAAACTACATGAAAATCGTGAAAAAAGTCACTATTTAACCATATTTGAGGATTATAACTTAGAATCATAGAGCGAGGTTTCGTATTATTTAGATCCAAGAAAAGACATATGACAATGTTGTTTCCAATACAAACGATAAAAATCAATGTGTTTTCATTGGAATTAACTAAAATGTTCCTGATTTTCCGTTTATATTACTGATGGAAGATGTACACGTAAAACCGCTCTATTCCGGCTGAAACGTCGATATATGCAATAAAAACAGAACTTCTCGCCTTTTCAATATCTTACTCAGTATTTTAACGAGAAACAAATAGTTGATTGAAAATGAAGTATTTAAGGTTATTATCTAATCAATTATGTGTTTGCATCATTTTTATCGTATATATAATGAATTAATACCCATAGACTGAAAATTCACAAAAACGTGGAAAAACGGCAAAATATTGCCTAATTCGATGATATTTTGTTTAAATCAAATAAAGGAAAAGGGGATGATAAACGTCAAAATATTGCTAAATTCGATGATTTTTCGTACGAAACAAAATGCAAGAAAACTTGCTTAAAATGCAATATTATGCGAAATTCTGAGATTTGAAGGCCAAATCACATATCGTGATACTACATGAAATAGTATCGAAATATTGGTAAAAATGAATATATTTGCGTAATATCAAACTACATGATTAACTTGAAAAAGTCACTATTTTACCATATTTGAGGATTTTACCTTCAAATCATAGAGCGAGGTTTCGTATTATTTAGTTCCATGAAAAGACATATGACAATGTTGTTTCCAATACAAATGATAAAAAACAATGTTTTTTCATTAGAATTAACTATAATGTTCTTGATTTTCCGTTTATATTAACGAGGGAAGATGTACACGTAAAACCGCTCTAATCCACCTGAAACGTCGATATATGCAATAAAAAGCGAACTTCTCCCCTTTTCAATATCTTACTCAGTATTTCAACGAGAAACAAATAGATGATTGAAAATGAAGTATTTAAGGTTATTATCTAATCAATTATGTGTTTGCATCATTTTTATCGTATATATATATGAATTAATACCCATGGACTGAAAATTTACAAAAACGTGGAAAACGGCAAAATATTGCCTAATTCGATGATATTTTGTTTAAATCACATAAAGGAAAAGGGATGATAAACGTCAAAATATTGCTAAATTCGATCATTTTTCGTACGAAACAAAATGCAAGAAAACTTGCTTAAAATGCAATAATATGCGAAATTCTGAGATTTGAAGGCCAAATCACATATCGTGGTACTACATGAAATAGTATCGAAATAATGGTAAAAATGAATATATTTACGTAATATCAAACTACATGAAAAACGTGAAAAAAGTCACTATTTAGACATATTTGAGGATTTTAACTTTAAATCATAGAGCGAGGTTTCGTATTTTTTGGATCCAAGAAAATACATATGACAATGTTGTTTCCAATGCAAATGATAAAAAACAATGTGTTTTCATTAGAAATAACTAAAATGTTCTTGATTTTCCGTTTATATTAACGAGGGAAGAAGTACACGTAAAACCGCTCTAATCCGGCTGAAGCGTCGATATATGCAATAAAAACCGAACTTCTCCCCTTTTCAATATCTTACTCAGTATTTTACCGAGAAACAAATAGATGATTGAAAATGAAGTATTTAAGGTTATTATCTAATCAATTATGTGTTTGCATCATTTTTATCTTATATATATGAATTAAAACCCATGGACGGAAAATTCACAAAAACGTGGAAAACGGCAAAATATTGCCTAATGCGATGATATTTTGTTTAAATCACATGAAGGAAAAGGAGATGATAAACGTTAAAATATTGCTAAATTCGATGATTTTTCGTACGAAACAAAATGCAAAAAAACTTGCTTGAAATGCGATATTATGCGAAATTCTGGGATTTGAAGGCCAAATCACATATCGTGATACTACATGAAATAGTATCGAAATATTGGTAAAAATGAATATATTTCAAACTACATGAAAAACGTGAAAAAAGTCACTATATAACCATATTTGAGGATTTTAACTTCAAATCATAGAGCGAGGTTTCGTATTATTTAGATCCAAGAAAAGACATATGACAATGTTGTTTCCAATACAAATGATAAAAAACAATGTGTTTTCATTAGAAATAACTAAAATGTTCTTGATTTTCCGTTTATATTAACGAGGGAAGAAGTACACGTAAAACCGCTCTAATCCGGCTGAAACGTCGATATATGCAATAAAAACCGAACTTCTCCCCTTTTCAATATCTTACTCAGTATTTTTCCGAGAAACAAATAGATGATTGAAAATGAAGTATTTAAGGTTATTATCTAATCAATTATGTGTTTGCATCATTTTTATCGTATATATATATATGAATTAACATCCATGGACTGAAAATTCACAATAACGTGGAAAACGGCAAAATGTTGCCTAATTCGATGATATTTTGTTTAAATCACATGAAGGAAAAGGAGATGATAAACGTTAAAATATTGCTAAATTCGATGATTTTTCGTACGAAGCAAAATGCAAGAAAACTTGCTTAAAATGCAATATTATGCGAAATTCTGAGATTTGAAGGCCAAATCGTGATACTGCATGAAATAGTATCGAAATATTGGTAAAAATGAATATATTTACGTAATATCAAACTACATGAAAAACGTGAAAAAATCACTATATCACCATATTTGAGGATTTTAACTTCAAATCATAGAGCGAGGTTTCGTATTATTTAGTTCCAAGAAAAGACATATGACAATGTTGTTTCCAATACAAATGATAAAAAACAATGTGTTTTCATTAGAATTAACTATAATGTTCTTGATTTTCCGTTTATATTAACGAAGGAAGATGTACACGTAAAACCGCTCTAATCCGGCTGAAACGTCGATATATGCAATTAAAACCGAACTTCTCCCCTTTTCAATATCTTACTCAGTATTTTAACGAGAAAGAAATAGATGATTGAAAATGAAGTATTTAAGGTTATTATCTAATCAATTATGTGTTTGCATCATTTTTATCGTATATATATATGAATTAATACCCATGGACTGAAAATTTACAAAAACGTGGAAAACGGCAAAATATTGCCTAATTCGATGATATTTTGTTTAAATCACATGAAGGAAAAGGGGATGATAAACGTCAAAATATTGCTAAATTCGATGATTTTTCGTACGAAACAAAATGCAAGAAAACTTGCTTAAAATGCAATAATATGCGAAATTCTGAGATTTGAAGGCCAAATCACATATCGTGGTACTACATGAAATAGTATCGAAATAATGGTAAAAATGAAAATATTTACGTAATATCAAACTACATGAAAAACGTGAAAAAAGTCACTATTTAGACATATTTGAGGATTTTAACTTTAAATCATAGAGGGAGGTTTCGTATTTTTTGGATCCAAGAAAAGACATATGACAATGTTGTTTCCAATACAAATGATAAAAATCAAAGTGTTTTCATTAGAATTAACTAAAATGTTCCTGGTTTTCCGTTTATATTACCGATGGAAGATATACACGAAAATCGCTCTATTCCGGCTGAAACGTCGATATATGCAATAAAAACAGAACTTCTCCCCTTTTCAATAATTTACTCAGTATGTTAACGAGAAACAAATAGATGATTGAAAATGAAGTATTTAAGGTTATTATCTAATCAATTATGTGTTTGCATCATTTTTATCTTATATATATGAATTAAAACCCATGGACGGAAAATTCACAAAAACGTGGAAAACGGCAAAATATTGCCTAATTCGATGATATTTTGTTTAAATCACATGAAGGAAAAGGAGATGATAAACGTTAAAATATTGCTAAATTCGATGATTTTTCGTACGAAACAAAATGCAAAAAAACTTGCTTGAAATGCGATATTATGCGAAATTCTGGGATTTGAAGGCCAAATCACATATCGTGATACTACATGAAATAGTATCGAAATATTGGTAAAAATGAATATATTTACGTAATATCAAACTACATGAAAAACGTGAAAAAAGTCACTATATAACCATATTTGAGGATTTTAACTTCAAATCATAGAGCGAGGTTTCGTATTATTTAGATCCAAGAAAAGACATATGACAATGTTGTTTCCAATGCAAATGATAAAAAACAATGTGTTTTCATTAGAAATAACTAAAATGTTCTTGATTTTCCGTTTATATTAACGAGGGAAGAAGTACACGTAAAACCGCTCTAATCCGGCTGAAGCGTCGATATATGCAATAAAAACCGAACTTCTCCCCTTTTCAATATCTTACTCAGTATTTTACCGAGAAACAAATAGATGATTGAAAATGAAGTATTTAAGGTTATTATCTAATCAATTATGTGTTTGCATCATTTTTATCATATATATATGAATTAAAACCCATGGACGGAAAATTCACAAAAACGTGGAAAACGGCAAAATATTGCCTAATTCGATTATATTTTGTTTAAATCACATGAAGGAAAAGGAGATGATAAACGTTAAAATATTGCTAAATTCGATGATTTTTCGTACGAAGCAAAATGCAAGAAAACTTGCTTAAAATGCAATATTATGCGAAATTCTGAGATTTGAAGGCCAAATCACATATCGTGATACTGCGTGAAATAGTATCGAAATATTGGTAAAAATGAATATATTTACGTAATATCAAACTACATGAAAAACGTGAAAAAATCACTATATCACCATATGTGAGGATTTTAACTTCAAATCATGGAGCGAGGTTTCGTATTATTTAGTTCCAAGAAAAGAAATATGACAATGTTGTTTCCAATACTAATGATAAAAAACAATGTGTTTTCATTAGAATTAACTATAATGTTCTTGATTTTCCGTTTATATTAACGAGGGAAGATGTACACGTAAAACCGCTCTAATCCGGCTGAAACGTCGATATATGCAATAAAAAGCGAACTTCTCCCCTTTTCAATATCTTACTCAGTATTTTAACGAGAAACAAATAGATGATTGAAAATGAAGTATTTAAGGTTATTATCTAATCAATTATGTGTTTGCATCATTTTTATCGTATATATATATGAATTAATACCCATGGACTGAAAATTCCCAAAAACGTGGAAAACGGCAAAATATTGCCTAATTCGATGATATTTTGTTTAAATCACATGAAGGAAAAGGGGATGATAAACGTAAAAATATTGCTAAATTCGATGATTTTTCGTACGAAACAAAATGCAAGAAAACTTGCTTAAAATGCAATATTATTCGAAATTCTGAGATTTCAAGGCCAAATCACATATCGTGATACTACATGAAATAGTATCGAAATATTGGTAAAAATGAATATATTTACGTAATATCAAACTACATGAAAATCGTGAAAAAAGTCACTATTTAACCATATTTGAGGATTATAACTTAGAATCATAGAGCGAGGTTTCGTATTATTTAGATCCAAGAAAAGACATATGACAATGTTGTTTCCAATACAAACGATAAAAATCAATGTGTTTTCATTGGAATTAACTAAAATGTTCCTGATTTTCCGTTTATATTACTGATGGAAGATGTACACGTAAAACCGCTCTATTCCGGCTGAAACGTCGATATATGCAATAAAAACAGAACTTCTCGCCTTTTCAATATCTTACTCAGTATTTTTACGAGAAACAAATAGATGATTGAAAATGAAGTATTTAGGTTATTATCTAATCAATTATGTGTTTGCATCATTTTTATCGTATATATATATGAATTAATACCCATAGACTGAAAATTCACAAAAACGTGGAAAAACGGCAAAATATTGCCTAATTCGATGATATTTTGTTTAAATCAAATAAAGGAAAAGGGGATGATAAACGTCAAAATATTGCTAAATTCGATGATTTTTCGTACGAAACAAAATGCAAGAAAACTTGCTTAAAATGCAATATTATGCGAAATTCTGAGATTTGAAGGCCAAATCACATATCGTGATACTACATGAAATAGTATCGAAATATTGGTAAAAAGGAATATATTTGCGTAATATCAAACTACATGATTAACGTGAAAAAGTCACTATTGTACCATATTTGAGGATTTTACCTTCAAATCATAGAGCGAGGTTTCGTATTATTTAGTTCCATGAAAAGACATATGACAATGTTGTTTCCAATACAAATGATAAAAAACAATGTGTTTTCATTAGAATTAACTATAATGTTCGTGATTTTCCGTTTATATTACCGATGGAAGATATACACGAAAATCGCTCTATTCCGGCTGAAACGTCGATATATGCAATAAAAACAGAACTTCTCCCCTTTTCAATAATTTACTCAGTATTTTAACGAGAAACAAATAGATGATTGCAAATGAAGTATTTAAGGTTATTATCTAATCAATTATGTGTTTGCATCATTTTTATCTTATATATATGAATTAAAACCCATGGACGGAAAATTCACAAAAACGTGGAAAACGGCAAAATATTGCCTAATTCGATGATATTTTGTTTAAATCACATGAAGGAAAAGGAGATGATAAACGTTAAAATATTGCTAAATTCGATGATTTTTCGTACGAAACAAAATGCAAAAAAACTTGCTTGAAATGCGATATTATGCGAAATTCTGGGATTTGAAGGCCAAATCACATATCGTGATACTACATGAAATAGTATCGAAATATTGGTAAAAATGAATATATTTACGTAATATCAAACTACATGAAAAACGTGAAAAAAGTCACTATATAACCATATTTGAGGATTTTAACTTCAAATCATAGAGCGAGGTTTCGTATTATTTAGATCCAAGAAAAGACATATGACAATGTTATTTCCAATACAAATGATAAAAAACAATGTGTTTTCATTAGAAATAACTAAAATGTTCTTGATTTTCCGTTTATATTAACGAGGGAAGAAGTACACGTAAAACCGCTCTAATCCGGCTGAAACGTCGATATATGCAATAAAAACCGAACTTCTCCCCTTTTCAATATCTTACTCAGTATTTTTCCGAGAAACAAATAGATGATTGAAAATGAAGTATTTAAGGTTATTATCTAATCAATTATGTGTTTGCATCATTTTTATCGTATATATATATATATGAATTAACATCCATGGACTGAAAATTCACAATAACGTGGAAAACGGCAAAATGTTGCCTAATTCGATGATATTTTGTTTAAATCACATGAAGGAAAAGGAGATGATAAACGTTAAAATATTGCTAAATTCGATGATTTTTCGTACGAAGCAAAATGCAAGAAAACTTGCTTAAAATGCAATATTATGCGAAATTCTGAGATTTGAAGGCCAAATCACATATCGTGATACTGCATGAAATAGTATCGAAATATTGGTAAAAATGAATATATTTACGTAATATCAAACTACATGAAAAACGTGAAAAAATCACTATATCACCATATATGAGGATTTTAACTTCAAATCATGGAGCGAGGTTTCGTATTATTTAGTTCCAAGAAAAGAAATATGACAATGTTGTTTCCAATACTAATGATAAAAAACAATGTGTTTTCATTAGAATTAACTATAATGTTCTTGATTTTCCGTTTATATTAACGAGGGAAGATGTACACGTAAAACCGCTCTAATCCGGCTGAAACGTCGATATATGCAATAAAAAGCGAACTTCTCCCCTTTTCAATATCTTACTCAGTATTTTAACGAGAAAGAAATAGATGATTGAAAATGAAGTATTTAAGGTTATTATCTAATCAATTATGTGTTTGCATCATTTTTATCGTATATATATATGAATTAATACCCATGGACTGAAAATTTACAAAAACGTGGAAAACGGCAAAATATTGCCTAATTCGATGATATTTTGTTTAAATCACATGAAGGAAAAGGGGATGATAAACGTCAAAATATTGCTAAATTCGATGATTTTTCGTACGAAACAAAATGCAAGAAAACTTGCTTAAAATGCAATAATATGCGAAATTCTGAGATTTGAAGGCCAAATCACATATCGTGGTACTCCATGAAATAGTATCGAAATAATGGTAAAAATGAAAATATTTACGTAATATCAAACTACATGAAAAACGTGAAAAAAGTCACTATTTAGACATATTTGAGGATTTTAACTTTAAATCATAGAGGGAGGTTTCGTATTTTTTGGATCCAAGAAAAGACATATGACAATGTTGTTTCCAATACAAATGATAAAAATCAAAGTGTTTTCATTAGAATTAACTAAAATGTTCCTGGTTTTCCGTTTATATTACCGATGGAAGATATACACGAAAATCGCTCTATTCCGGCTGAAACGTCGATATATGCAATAAAAACAGAACTTCTCCCCTTTTCAATAATTTACTCAGTATGTTAACGAGAAACAAATAGATGATTGAAAATGAAGTATTTAAGGTTATTATCTAATCAATTATGTGTTTGCATCATTTTTATCTTATATATATGAATTAAAACCCATGGACGGAAAATTCACAAAAACGTGGAAAACGGCAAAATATTGCCTAATTCGATGATATTTTGTTTAAATCACATGAAGGAAAAGGAGATGATAAACGTTAAAATATTGCTAAATTCGATGATTTTTCGTACGAAACAAAATGCAAAAAAACTTGCTTGAAATGCGATATTATGCGAAATTCTGGGATTTGAAGGCCAAATCACATATCGTGATACTACATGAAATAGTATCGAAATATTGGTAAAAATGAATATATTTACGTAATATCAAACTACATGAAAAACGTGAAAAAAGTCACTATATAACCATATTTGAGGATTTTAACTTCAAATCATAGATCGAGGTTTCGTATTATTTAGATCCAAGAAAAGACATATGACAATGTTGTTTCCAATACAAATGATAAAAAACAATGTGTTTTCATTAGAAATAACTAAAATGTTCTTGATTTTCCGTTTATATTAACGAGGGAAGAAGTACACGTAAAACCGCTCTAATCCGGCTGAAGCGTCGATATATGCAATAAAAACCGAACTTCTCCCCTTTTCAATATCTTACTCAGTATTTTACCGAGAAACAAATAGATGATTGAAAATGAAGTATTTAAGGTTATTATCTAATCAATTATGTGTTTGCATCATTTTTATCGTATATATATATATGAATTAACATCCATGGACTGAAAATTCACAATAACGTGGAAAACGGCAAAATGTTGCCTAATTCGATGATATTTTGTTTATATCACATTTAGGAAAAGGAGATGATAAACGTTAAAATATTGCTAAATTCGATGATTTTTCGTACGAAGCAAAATGCAAGAAAACTTGCTTAAAATGCAATATTATGCAAAATTCTGAGATTTGAAGGCCAAATCGTGATACTGCATGAAATAGTATCGAAATATTGGTAAAAATGAATATATTTACGTAATATCAAACTACATGAAAAACGTGAAAAAATCACTATATCACCATATTTGAGGATTTTAACTTCAAATCATAGAGCGAGGTTTCGTATTATTTAGTTCCAAGAAAAGACATATGACAATGTTGTTTCCAATACAAATGATAAAAAACAATGTGTTTTCATTAGAATTAACTATAATGTTCTTGATTTTCCGTTTATATTAACGAAGGAAGATGTACACGTAAAACCGCTCTAATCCGGCTGAAACGTCGATATATGCAATTAAAACCGAACTTCTCCCCTTTTCAATATCTTACTCAGTATTTTAACGAGAAACAAATAAATGATTGAAAATGAAGTATTTAAGGTTATTATCTAATCAATTATGTGTTTGCATCATTTTTATCGTATATATATATGAATTAATACCCATGGACTGAAAATTCCCAAAAACGTGGAAAACGGCAAAATATTGCCTAATTCGATGATATTTTGTTTAAATCACATGAAGGAAAAGGGGATGATAAACGTAAAAATATTGCTAAATTCGATGATTTTTCGTACGAAACAAAATGCAAGAAAACTTGCTTAAAATGCAATATTATTCGAAATTCTGAGATTTCAAGGCCAAATCACATATCGTGATACTACATGAAATAGTATCGAAATATTGGTAAAAATGAATATATTTACGTAATATCAAACTACATGAAAATCGTGAAAAAAGTCACTATTTAACCATATTTGAGGATTATAACTTAGAATCATAGAGCGAGGTTTCGTATTATTTAGATCCAAGAAAAGACATATGACAATGTTGTTTCCAATACAAACGATAAAAATCAATGTGTTTTCATTGGAATTAACTAAAATGTTCCTGATTTTCCGTTTATATTACTGATGGAAGATGTACACGTAAAACCGCTCTATTCCGGCTGAAACGTCGATATATGCAATAAAAACAGAACTTCTCGCCTTTTCAATATCTTACTCAGTATTTTAACGAGAAACAAATAGTTGGTTGAAAATGAAGTATTTAAGGTTATTATCTAATCAATTATGTGTTTGCATCATTTTTATCGTATATATAATGAATTAATACCCATAGACTGAAAATTCACAAAAACGTGGAAAAACGGCAAAATATTGCCTAATTCGATGATATTTTGTTTAAATCAAATAAAGGAAAAGGGGATGATAAACGTCAAAATATTGCTAAATTCGATGATTTTTCGTACGAAACAAAATGCAAGAAAACTTGCTTAAAATGCAATATTATGCGAAATTCTGAGATTTGAAGGCCAAATCACATATCGTGGTACTACATGAAATAGTATCGAAATAATGGTAAAAATGAATATATTTACGTAATATCAAACTACATGAAAAACGTGAAAAAAGTCACTATTTAGACATATTTGAGGATTTTAACTTTAAATCATAGAGCGAGGTTTCGTATTTTTTGGATCCAAGAAAATACATATGACAATGTTGTTTCCAATACAAATGAAAAAAATCAAAGCGTTTTCATTAGAATTAACTAAAATGTTCCTGGTTTTCCGTTTATATTACCGATGGAAGATATACACGAAAATCGCTCTATTCCGGCTGAAACGTCGATATATGCAATAAAAACAGAACTTCTCCCCTTTTCAATAATTTACTCAGTATTTTAACGAGAAACAAATAGATGATTGAAAATGAAGTATTTAAGGTTATTATCTAATCAATTATGTGTTTGCATCATTTTTATCTTATATATATGAATTAAAACCCATGGACGGAAAATTCACAAAAACGTGGAAAACGGCAAAATATTGCCTAATTCGATGATATTTTGTTTAAATCACATGAAGGAAAAGGAGATGATAAACGTTAAAATATTGCTAAATTCGATGATTTTTCGTACGAAACAAAATGCAAAAAAAAACTTGCTTGAAATGCGATATTATGCGAAATTCTGGGATTTGAAGGCCAAATCACATATCGTGATACTACATGAAATAGTATCGAAATATTGGTAAAAATGAATATATTTACGTAATATCAAACTACATGAAAAACGTGAAAAAGTCACTATATAACCATATTTGAGGATTTTAACTTCAAATCATAGAGCGAGGTTTCGTATTATTTAGATCCAAGAAAAGACATATGACAATGTTGTTTCCAATACAAATGATAAAAAACAATGTGTTTTCATTAGAAATAACTAAAATGTTCTTGATTTTCCGTTTATATTAACGAGGGAAGATGTACACGTAAAACCGCTCTAATCCGGCTGAAACGTCGATATATGCAATAAAAAGCGAACTTCTCCCCTTTTCAATATCTTACTCAGTATTTTAACGAGAAAGAAATAGATGATTGAAAATGAAGTATTTAAGGTTATTATCTAATCAATTATGTGTTTGCATCATTTTTATCGTATATATATATGAATTAATACCCATGGACTGAAAATTTACAAAAACGTGGAAAACGGCAAAATATTGCCTAATTCGATGATATTTTGTTTAAATCACATGAAGAAAAAGGGGATGATAAACGTCAAAATATTGCTAAATTCGATGATTTTTCGTACGAAACAAAATGCAAGAAAACTTGCTTAAAATGCAATAATATGCGAAATTCTGAGATTTGAAGGCCAAATCACATATCGTGGTACTACATGAAATAGTATCGAAATAATGGTAAAAATGAAAATATTTACGTAATATCAAACTACATGAAAAACGTGAAAAAAGTCACTATTTAGACATATTTGAGGATTTTAACTTTAAATCATAGAGGGAGGTTTCGTATTTTTTGGATCCAAGAAAAGACATATGACAATGTTGTTTCCAATACAAATGATAAAAATCAAAGTGTTTTCATTAGAATTAACTAAAATGTTCCTGGTTTTCCGTTTATATTACCGATGGAAGATATACACGAAAATCGCTCTATTCCGGCTGAAACGTCGATATATGCAATAAAAACAGAACTTCTCCCCTTTTCAATAATTTACTCAGTATGTTAACGAGAAACAAATAGATGATTGAAAATGAAGTATTTAAGGTTATTATCTAATCAATTATGTGTTTGCATCATTTTTATCTTATATATATGAATGTTCCTGGTTTTCCGTTTATATTACCGATGGAAGATATACACGAAAATCGCTCTATTCCGGCTGAAACGTCGATATATGCAATAAAAACAGAACTTCTCCCCTTTTCAATAATTTACTCAGTATGTTAACGAGAAACAAATAGATGATTGAAAATGAAGTATTTAAGGTTATTATCTAATCAATTATGTGTTTGCATCATTTTTATCTTATATATATGAATTAAATGTTATTTCCAATACAAATGATAAAAAACAATGTGTTTTCATTAGAAATAACTAAAATGTTCTTGATTTTCCGTTTATATTAACGAGGGAAGAAGTACACGTAAAACCGCTCTAATCCGGCTGAAACGTCGATATATGCAATAAAAACCGAACTTCTCCCCTTTTCAATATCTTACTCAGTATTTTTCCGAGAAACAAATAGATGATTGAAAATGAAGTATTTAAGGTTATTATCTAATCAATTATGTGTTTGCATCATTTTTATCGTATATATATATATGAATTAACATCCATGGACTGAAAATTCACAATAACGTGGAAAACGGCAAAATGTTGCCTAATTCGATGATATTTTGTTTAAATCACATGAAGGAAAAGGAGATGATAAACGTTAAAATATTGCTAAATTCGATGATTTTTCGTACGAAGCAAAATGCAAGAAAACTTGCTTAAAATGCAATATTATGCGAAATTTTGAGATTTGAAGGCCAAATCACATATCGTGATACTGCATGAAATAGTATCGAAATATTGGTAAAAATGAATATATTTACGTAATATCAAACTACATGAAAAACGTGAAAAAATCACTATATCACCATATATGAGGATTTTAACTTCACATCATGGAGCGAGGTTTCGTATTATTTAGTTCCAAGAAAAGAAATATGACAATGTTGTTTCCAATACTAATGATAAAAAACAATGTGTTTTCATTAGAATTAACTATAATGTTCTTGATTTTCCGTTTATATTAACGAGGGAAGATGTACACGTAAAACCGCTCTAATCCGGCTGAAACGTCGATATATGCAATAAAAAGCGAACTTCTCCCCTTTTCAATATCTTACTCAGTATTTTAACGAGAAAGAAATAGATGATTGAAAATGAAGTATTTAAGGTTATTATCTAATCAATTATGTGTTTGCATCATTTTTATCGTATATATATATGAATTAATACCCATGGACTGAAAATTTACAAAAACGTGGAAAACGGCAAAATATTGCCTAATTCGATGATATTTTGTTTAAATCACATGAAGGAAAAGGGGATGATAAACGTCAAAATATTGCTAAATTCGATGATTTTTCGTACGAAACAAAATGCAAGAAAACTTGCTTAAAATGCAATAATATGCGAAATTCTGAGATTTGAAGGCCAAATCACATATCGTGGTACTACATGAAATAGTATCGAAATAATGGTAAAAATGAAAATATTTACGTAATATCAAACTACATGAAAAACGTGAAAAAAGTCACTATTTAGACATATTTGAGGATTTTAACTTTAAATCATAGAGGGAGGTTTCGTATTTTTTGGATCCAAGAAAAGACATATGACAATGTTGTTTCCAATACAAATGATAAAAATCAAAGTGTTTTCATTAGAATTAACTAAAATGTTCCTGGTTTTCCGTTTATATTACCGATGGAAGATATACACGAAAATCGCTCTATTCCGGCTGAAACGTCGATATATGCAATAAAAACAGAACTTCTCCCCTTTTCAATAATTTACTCAGTATGTTAACGAGAAACAAATAGATGATTGAAAATGAAGTATTTAAGGTTATTATCTAATCAATTATGTGTTTGCATCATTTTTATCTTATATATATGAATTAAAACCCATGGACGGAAAATTCACAAAAACGTGGAAAACGGCAAAATATTGCCTAATTCGATGATATTTTGTTTAAATCACATGAAGGAAAAGGAGATGATAAACGTTAAAATATTGCTAAATTCGATGATTTTTCGTACGAAACAAAATGCAAAAAAACTTGCTTGAAATGCGATATTATGCGAAATTCTGGGATTTGAAGGCCAAATCACATATCGTGATACTACATGAAATAGTATCGAAATATTGGTAAAAATGAATATATTTACGTAATATCAAACTACATGAAAAACGTGAAAAAAGTCACTATATAACCATATTTGAGGATTTTAACTTCAAATCATAGATCGAGGTTTCGTATTATTTAGATCCAAGAAAAGACATATGACAATGTTGTTTCCAATACAAATGATAAAAAACAATGTGTTTTCATTAGAAATAACTAAAATGTTCTTGATTTTCCGTTTATATTAACGAGGGAAGAAGTACACGTAAAACCGCTCTAATCCGGCTGAAGCGTCGATATATGCAATAAAAACCGAACTTCTCCCCTTTTCAATATCTTACTCAGTATTTTACCGAGAAACAAATAGATGATTGAAAATGAAGTATTTAAGGTTATTATCTAATCAATTATGTGTTTGCATCATTTTTATCGTATATATATATATGAATTAACATCCATGGACTGAAAATTCACAATAACGTGGAAAACGGCAAAATGTTGCCTAATTCGATGATATTTTGTTTATATCACATTTAGGAAAAGGAGATGATAAACGTTAAAATATTGCTAAATTCGATGATTTTTCGTACGAAGCAAAATGCAAGAAAACTTGCTTAAAATGCAATATTATGCGAAATTCTGAGATTTGAAGGCCAAATCGTGATACTGCATGAAATAGTATCGAAATATTGGTAAAAATGAATATATTTACGTAATATCAAACTACATGAAAAACGTGAAAAAATCACTATATCACCATATTTGAGGATTTTAACTTCAAATCATAGAGCGAGGTTTCGTATTATTTAGTTCCAAGAAAAGACATATGACAATGTTGTTTCCAATACAAATGATAAAAAACAATGTGTTTTCATTAGAATTAACTATAATGTTCTTGATTTTCCGTTTATATTAACGAAGGAAGATGTACACGTAAAACCGCTCTAATCCGGCTGAAACGTCGATATATGCAATTAAAACCGAACTTCTCCCCTTTTCAATATCTTACTCAGTATTTTAACGAGAAACAAATAAATGATTGAAAATGAAGTATTTAAGGTTATTATCTAATCAATTATGTGTTTGCATCATTTTTATCGTATATATATATGAATTAATACCCATGGACTGAAAATTCCCAAAAACGTGGAAAACGGCAAAATATTGCCTAATTCGATGATATTTTGTTTAAATCACATGAAGGAAAAGGGGATGATAAACGTAAAAATATTGCTAAATTCGATGATTTTTCGTACGAAACAAAATGCAAGAAAACTTGCTTAAAATGCAATATTATTCGAAATTCTGAGATTTCAAGGCCAAATCACATATCGTGATACTACATGAAATAGTATCGAAATATTGGTAAAAATGAATATATTTACGTAATATCAAACTACATGAAAATCGTGAAAAAAGTCACTATTTAACCATATTTGAGGATTATAACTTAGAATCATAGAGCGAGGTTTCGTATTATTTAGATCCAAGAAAAGACATATGACAATGTTGTTTCCAATACAAACGATAAAAATCAATGTGTTTTCATTGGAATTAACTAAAATGTTCCTGATTTTCCGTTTATATTACTGATGGAAGATGTACACGTAAAACCGCTCTATTCCGGCTGAAACGTCGATATATGCAATAAAAACAGAACTTCTCGCCTTTTCAATATCTTACTCAGTATTTTAACGAGAAACAAATAGTTGGTTGAAAATGAAGTATTTAAGGTTATTATCTAATCAATTATGTGTTTGCATCATTTTTATCGTATATATAATGAATTAATACCCATAGACTGAAAATTCACAAAAACGTGGAAAAACGGCAAAATATTGCCTAATTCGATGATATTTTGTTTAAATCAAATAAAGGAAAAGGGGATGATAAACGTCAAAATATTGCTAAATTCGATGATTTTTCGTACGAAACAAAATGCAAGAAAACTTGCTTAAAATGCAATATTATGCGAAATTCTGAGATTTGAAGGCCAAATCACATATCGTGGTACTACATGAAATAGTATCGAAATAATGGTAAAAATGAATATATTTACGTAATATCAAACTACATGAAAAACGTGAAAAAAGTCACTATTTAGACATATTTGAGGATTTTAACTTTAAATCATAGAGCGAGGTTTCGTATTTTTTGGATCCAAGAAAATACATATGACAATGTTGTTTCCAATACAAATGAAAAAAATCAAAGTGTTTTCATTAGAATTAACTAAAATGTTCCTGGTTTTCCGTTTATATTACCGATGGAAGATATACACGAAAATCGCTCTATTCCGGCTGAAACGTCGATATATGCAATAAAAACAGAACTTCTCCCCTTTTCAATAATTTACTCAGTATTTTAACGAGAAACAAATAGATGATTGAAAATGAAGTATTTAAGGTTATTATCTAATCAATTATGTGTTTGCATCATTTTTATCTTATATATATGAATTAAAACCCATGGACGGAAAATTCACAAAAACGTGGAAAACGGCAAAATATTGCCTAATTCGATGATATTTTGTTTAAATCACATGAAGGAAAAGGAGATGATAAACGTTAAAATATTGCTAAATTCGATGATTTTTCGTACGAAACAAAATGCAAAAAAACTTGCTTGAAATGCGATATTATGCGAAATTCTGGGATTTGAAGGCCAAATCACATATCGTGATACTACATGAAATAGTATCGAAATATTGGTAAAAATGAATATATTTACGTAATATCAAACTACATGAAAAACGTGAAAAAGTCATTATATAACCATATTTGAGGATTTTAACTTCAAATCATAGAGCGAGGTTTCGTATTATTTAGATCCAAGAAAAGACATATGACAATGTTGTTTCCAATACAAATGATAAAAAACAATGTGTTTTCATTAGAATTAACTATAATGTTCTTGATTTTCCGTTTATATTAACGAGGGAAGATGTACACGTAAAACCGCTCTAATCCGGCTGAAACGTCGATATATGCAATAAAAAGCGAACTTCTCCCCTTTTCAATATCTTACTCAGTATTTTAACGAGAAACAAATAGATGATTGAAAATGAAGTATTTAAGGTTATTATCTAATCAATTATGTGTTTGCATCATTTTTATCGTATATATATATGAATTAATACCCATGGACTGAAAATTCCCAAAAACGTGGAAAACGGCAAAATATTGCCTAATTCGATGATATTTTGTTTAAATCACATGAAGGAAAAGAGGATGATAAACGTAAAAATATTGCTAAATTCGATGATTTTTTGTACGAAACAAAATGCAAGAAAACTTGCTTAAAATGCAATATTATTCGAAATTCTGAGATTTCAAGGCCAAATCACATATCGTGATACTACATGAAATAGTATCGAAATATTGGTAAAAATGAATATATTTACGTAATATCAAACTACATGAAAATCGTGAAAAAAGTCACTATTTAACCATATTTGAGGATTATAACTTAGAATCATAGAGCGAGGTTTCGTATTATTTAGATCCAAGAAAAGACATATGACAATGTTGTTTCCAATACAAACGATAAAAATCAATGTGTTTTCATTGGAATTAACTAAAATGTTCCTGATTTTCCGTTTATATTACTGATGGAAGATGTACACGTAAAACCGCTCTATTCCGGCTGAAACGTCGAAATATGCAATAAAAACAGAACTTCTCGCCTTTTCAATATCTTACTCAGTATTTTAACGAGAAACAAATAGATGATTGAAAATGAAGTATTTAAGGTTATTATCTAATCAATTATGTGTTTGCATCATTTTTATCGTATATATATATGAATTAATACCCATGGACTGAAAATTTACAAAAACGTGGAAAACGGCAAAATATTGCCTAATTCGATGATATTTTGTTTAAATCACATAAAGGAAAAGGGGATGATAAACGTCAAAATATTGCTAAATTCGATGATTTTTCGTACGAAACAAAATGCAAGAAAACTTGCTAAAAATGCAATAATATGCGAAATTCTGAGATTTGAAGGCCAAATCACATATCGTGGTACTACATGAAATAGTATCGAAATAATGGTAAAAATGAATATATTTACGTAATATCAAACTACATGAAAAACGTGAAAAAAGTCACTATTTAGACATATTTGAGGATTTTAACTTTAAATCATAGAGCGAGGTTTCGTATTTTTTGGATCCAAGAAAATACATATGACAATGTTGTTTCCAATACAAATGATAAAAATCAAAGTGTTTTCATTAGAATTAACTAAAATGTTCCTGGTTTTCCGTTTATATTACCGATGGAAGATATACACGAAAATCGCTCTATTCCGGCTGAAACGTCGATATATGCAATAAAAACAGAACTTCTCCCCTTTTCAATAATTTACTCAGTATTTTAACGAGAAACAAATAGATGATTGAAAATGAAGTATTTAAGGTTATTATCTAATCAATTATGTGTTTGCATCATTTTTATCTTATATATATGAATTAAAACCCATGGACGGAAAATTCACAAAAACGTGGAAAACGGCAAAATATTGCCTAATTCGATGATATTTTGTTTAAATCACATGAAGGAAAAGGAGATGATAAACGTTAAAATATTGCTAAATTCGATGATTTTTCGTACGAAACAAAATGCAAAAAAACTTGCTTGAAATGCGATATTACGCGAAATTCTGGGATTTGAAGGCCAAATCACATATCGTGATACTACATGAAATAGTATCGAAATATTGGTAAAAATGAATATATTTACGTAATATCAAACTACATGAAAAACGTGAAAAAAGTCACTATATAACCATATTTGAGGATTTTAACTTCAAATCATAGAGCGAGGTTTCGTATTATTTAGATCCAAGAAAAGACATATGACAATGTTGTTTCAAATACAAATGATAAAAAACAATGTGTTTTCATTAGAAATAACTAAAATGTTCTTGATTTTCCGTTTATATTAACGAGGGAAGAAGTACACGTAAAACCGCTCTAATCCATGTGAAACGTCGATATATGAAATAAAAACCGAACTTCTCCCCTTTTCAATATCTTACTCAGTATTTTACCGAGAAACAAATAGATGATTGAAAATGAAGTATTTAAGGTTATTATCTAATCAATTATGTGTTTGCATCATTTTTATCGTATATATATATATGAATTAACATCCATGGACTGAAAATTCACAATAACGTGGAAAACGGCAAAATGTTGCCTAATTCGATGATATTTTGTTTAAATCACATGAAGGAAAAGGAGATGATAAACGTTAAAATATTGCTAAATTCGACGATTTTTCGTACGAAGCAAAATGCAAGAAAACTTGCTTAAAATGCAATATTATGCGAAATTCTGAGATTTGAAGGCCAAATCACATATCGTGATACTGCATGAAATAGTATCGAAATATTGGTAAAAATGAATATATTTACGTAATATCAAACTACATGAAAAACGTGAAAAAATCACTATATCACCATATATGAGGATTTTAACTTCAAATCATGGAGCGAGGTTTCGTATTATTTAGTTCCAAGAAAAGAAATATGACAATGTTGTTTCCAATACTAATGATAAAAAACAATGTGTGTTTTCATTAGAATTAACTATAATGTTCTTGATTTTCCGTTTATATTAACGAGGGAAGATGTACACGTAAAACCGCTCTAATCCGGCTGAAACGTCGATATATGCAATAAAAAGCGAACTTCTCCCCTTTTCAATATCTTACTCAGTATTTTAACGAGAAAGAAATAGATGATTGAAAATGAAGTATTTAAGGTTATTATCTAATCAATTATGTGTTTGCATCATTTTTATCGTATATATATATGAATTAATACCCATGGACTGAAAATTTACAAAAACGTGGAAAACGGCAAAATATTGCCTAATTCGATGATATTTTGCTTAAATCACATGAAGGAAAAGGGGATGATAAACGTCAAAATATTGCTAAATTCGATGATTTTTCGTACGAAACAAAATGCAAGAAAACTTGCTTCAAATGCAATAATATGCGAAATTCTGAGATTTGAAGGCCAAATCACATATCGTGGTACTACATGAAATAGTATCGAAATAATGGTAAAAATGAATATATTTACGTAATATCAAACTACATGAAAAACGTGAAAAAAGTCACTATTTAGACATATTTGAGGATTTTAACTTTAAATCATAGAGGGAGGTTTCGTATTTTTTGGATCCAAGAAAAGACATATGACAATGTTGTTTCCAATACAAATGATAAAAATCAAAGTGTTTTCATTAGAATTAACTAAAATGTTCCTGGTTTTCCGTTTATATTACAGATGGAAGATATACACGAAAATCGCTCTATTCCGGCTGAAACGTCGATATATGCAATAAAACAGAACTTCTCCCCTTTTCAATAATTTACTTAGTATTTTAACGAGAAACAAATAGATGATTGAAAATGAAGTATTTAAGGTTATTATCTAATCAATTATGTGTTTGCATCATTTTTATCTTATATATATGAATTAAAACCCATGGACGGAAAATTCACAAAAACGTGGAAAACGGCAAAATATTGCCTAATTCGATGATGTTTTGTTTAAATCACATGAAGGAAAAGGAGATGATAAACGTTAAAATATTGCTAAATTCGATGATTTTTCGTACGAAACAAAATGCAAAAAAACTTGCTTGAAATGCGATATTATGCGAAATTCTGGGATTTGAAGGCCAAATCACATATCGTGATACTACATGAAATAGTATCGAAATATTGGTAAAAATGAATATATTTACGTAATATCAAACTACATGAAAAACGTGAAAAAAGTCACTATATAACCATATTTGAGGATTTTAACTTCAAATCATAGAGCGAGGTTTCGTATTATTTAGATCCAAGAAAAGACATATGACAATGTTGTTTCAAATACAAATGATAAAAAACAATGTGTTTTCATTAGAAATAACTAAAATGTTCTTGATTTTCCGTTTATATTAACGAGGGAAGAAGTACACGTAAAACCGCTCTAATCCATGTGAAACGTCGATATATGAAATAAAAACCGAACTTCTCCCCTTTTCAATATCTTACTCAGTATTTTACCGAGAAACAAATAGATGATTGAAAATGAAGTATTTAAGGTTATTATCTAATCAATTATGTGTTTGCATCATTTTTATCGTATATATATATATGAATTAACATCCATGGACTGAAAATTCACAATAACGTGGAAAACGGCAAAATGTTGCCTAATTCGATGATATTTTGTTTAAATCACATGAAGGAAAAGGAGATGATAAACGTTAAAATATTGCTAAATTCGATGATTTTTCGTACGAAGCAAAATGCAAGAAAACTTGCTTAAAATGCAATATTATGCGAAATTCTGAGATTTGAAGGCCAAATCACATATCGTGATACTGCATGAAATAGTATCGAAATATTGGTAAAAATGAATATATTTACGTAATATCAAACTACATGAAAAACGTGAAAAAATCACTATATCACCATATATGAGGATTTCAACTTCAAATCATGGAGCGAGGTTTCGTATTATTTAGTTCCAAGAAAAGAAATATGACAATGTTGTTTCCAATACTAATGATAAAAAACAATGTGTTTTCATTAGAATTAACTATAATGTTCTTGATTTTCCGTTTATATTAACGAGGGAAGATGTACACGTAAAACCGCTCTAATCCGGCTGAAACGTCGATATATGCAATAAAAAGCGAACTTCTCCCCTTTTCAATATCTTACTCAGTATTTTAACGAGAAAGAAATAGATGATTGAAAATGAAGTATTTAAGGTTATTATCTAATCAATTATGTGTTTGCATCATTTTTATCGTATATATATATGAATTAATACCCATGGACTGAAAATTTACAAAAACGTGGAAAACGGCAAAATATTGCCTAATTCGATGATATTTTGTTTAAATCACATGAAGGAAAAGGGGATGATAAACGTCAAAATATTGCTAAATTCGATGATTTTTCGTACGAAACAAAATGCAAGAAAACTTGCTTAAAATGCAATAATATGCGAAATTCTGAGATTTGAAGGCCAAATCACATATCGTAGTACTACATGAAATAGTATCGAAATAATGGTAAAAATGAATATATTTACGTAATATCAAACTACATGAAAAACGTGAAAAAAGTCACTATTTAGACATATTTGAGGATTTTAACTTTAAATCATAGAGGGAGGTTTCGTATTTTTTGGATCCAAGAAAAGACATATGACAATGTTGTTTCCAATACAAATGATAAAAATCAAAGTGTTTTCATTAGAATTAACTAAAATGTTCCTGGTTTTCCGTTTATATTACCGATGGAAGATATACACGAAAATCGCTCTATTCCGGCTGAAACGTCGATATATGCAATAAAAACAGAACTTCTCCCCTTTTCAATAATTTACTCAGTATTTTAACGAGAAACAAATAGATGATTGAAAATGAAGTATTTAAGGTTATTATCTAATCAATTATGTGTTTGCATCATGTTTATCTTATATATATGAATTAAAACCCATGGACGGAAAATTCACAAAAACGTGGAAAACGGCAAAATATTGCCTAATTCGATGATATTTTGTTTAAATCACATGAAGGAAAAGGAGATGATAAACGTTAAAATATTGCTAAATTCGATGATTTTTCGTACGAAACAAAATGCAAAAAAACTTGCTTGAAATGCGATATTATGCGAAATTCTGGGATTTGAAGGCCAAATCACATATCGTGATACTACATGAAATAGTATCGAAATATTGGTAAAAATGAATATATTTACGTAATATCAAACTACATGAAAAACGTGAAAAAAGTCACTATATAACCATATTTGAGGATATTAACTTCAAATCATAGAGCGAGGTTTCGTATTATTTAGATCCAAGAAAAGACATGACAATGTTGTTTCCAATACAAATGATAAAAAACAATGTGTTTTCATTAGAAATAACTAAAATGTTCTTGATTTTCCGTTTATATTACTAGGGAAGAAGTACACGTAAAACCGCTCTAATCCGGCTGAAACGTCGATATATGCAATAAAAACCGAACTTCTCCCCTTTTCAATATCTTACTCAGTATTTTACCGAGAAACAAATAGATGATTGAAAATGAAGTATTTAAGGTTATTATCTAATCAATTATGTGTTTGCAACATTTTTATCGTATATATATATATGAATTAACATCCATGGACTGAAAATTCACAATAACGTGGAAAACGGCAAAATGTTGCCTAATTCGATGATATTTTGTTTAAATCACATGAAGGAAAAGGAGATGATAAACGTTAAAATATTGCTAAATTCGATGATTTTTCGTACGAAGCAAAATGCAAGAAAACTTGCTTAAAATGCAATATTATGCGAAATTCTGAGATTTGAAGGCCAAATCACATATCGTGATACTGCATGAAATAGTATCGAAATATTGGTAAAAATGAATATATTTACGTAATATCAAACTACATGAAAAACGTGAAAAAATCACTATATCACCATATATGAGGATTTCAACTTCAAATCATGGAGCGAGGTTTCGTATTATTTAGTTCCAAGAAAAGAAATATGACAATGTTGTTTCCAATACTAATGATAAAAAACAATGTGTTTTCATTAGAATTAACTATAATGTTCTTGATTTTCCGTTTATATTAACGAGGGAAGATGTACACGTAAAACCGCTCTAATCCGGCTGAAACGTCGATATATGCAATAAAAAGCGAACTTCTCCCCTTTTCAATATCTTACTCAGTATTTTAACGAGAAAGAAATAGATGATTGAAAATGAAGTATTTAAGGTTATTATCTAATCAATTATGTGTTTGCATCATTTTTATCGTATATATATATGAATTAATACCCATGGACTGAAAATTTACAAAAACGTGGAAAACGGCAAAATATTGCCTAATTCGATGATATTTTGTTTAAATCACATGAAGGAAAAGGGGATGATAAACGTCAAAATATTGCTAAATTCGATGATTTTTCGTACGAAACAAAATGCAAGAAAACTTGCTTAAAATGCAATAATATGCGAAATTCTGAGATTTGAAGGCCAAATCACATATCGTGGTACTACATGAAATAGTATCGAAATAATGGTAAAAATGAATATATTTACGTAATATCAAACTACATGAAAAACGTGAAAAAAGTCACTATTTAGACATATTTGAGGATTTTAACTTTAAATCATAGAGGGAGGTTTCGTATTTTTTGGATCCAAGAAAAGACATATGACAATGTTGTTTCCAATACAAATGATAAAAATCAAAGTGTTTTCATTAGAATTAACTAAAATGTTCCTGGTTTTCCGTTTATATTACCGATGGAAGATATACACGAAAATCGCTCTATTCCGGCTGAAACGTCGATATATGCAATAAAAACAGAACTTCTCCCCTTTTCAATAATTTACTCAGTATTTTAACGAGAAACAAATAGATGATTGAAAATGAAGTATTTAAGGTTATTATCTAATCAATTATGTGTTTGCATCATGTTTATCTTATATACATGAATTAAAACCCATGGACGGAAAATTCACAAAAACGTGGAAAACGGCAAAATATTGCCTAATTCGATGATATTTTGTTTAAATCACATGAAGGAAAAGGAGATGATAAACGTTAAAATATTGCTAAATTCGATGATTTTTCGTACGAAACAAAATGCAAAAAAACTTGCTTGAAATGCGATATTATGCGAAATTCTGGGATTTGAAGGCCAAATCACATATCGTGATACTACATGAAATAGTATCGAAATATTGGTAAAAATGAATATATTTACGTAATATCAAACTACATGAAAAACGTGAAAAAAGTCACTATATAACCATATTTGAGGATTTTAACTTCAAATCATAGAGCGAGGTTTCGTATTATTTAGATCCAAGAAAAGACATATGACAATGTTGTTTCAAATACAAATGATAAAAAACAATGTGTTTTCATTAGAAATAACTAAAATGTTCTTGATTTTCCGTTTATATTAACGAGGGAAGAAGTACACGTAAAACCGCTCTAATCCATGTGAAACGTCGATATATGAAATAAAAACCGAACTTCTCCCCTTTTCAATATCTTACTCAGTATTTTACCGAGAAACAAATAGATGATTGAAAATGAAGTATTTAAGGTTATTATCTAATCAATTATGTGTTTGCATCATTTTTATCGTAATATATATATGAATTAACATCCATGGACTGAAAATTCACAATAACGTGGAAAACGGCAAAATGTTGCCTAATTCGATGATATTTTGTTTAAATCACATGAAGGAAAAGGAGATGATAAACGTTAAAATATTTGCTAAATTCGATGATTTTTCGTACGAAGCAAAATGCAAGAAAACTTGCTTAAAATGCAATATTATGCGAAATTCTGAGATTTGAAGGCCAAATCACATATCGTGATACTGCATGAAATAGTATCGAAATATTGGTAAAAATGAATATATTTACGTAATATCAAACTACATGAAAAACGTGAAAAAATCACTATATCACCATATATGAGGATTTTAACTTCAAATCATGGAGCGAGGTTTCGTATTATTTAGTTCCAAGAAAAGAAATATGACAATGTTGTTTCCAATACTAATGATAAAAAACAATGTGTTTTCATTAGAATTAACTATAATGTTCTTGATTTTCCGTTTATATTAACGAGGGAAGATGTACACGTAAAACCGCTCTAATCCGGCTGAAACGTCGATATATGCAATAAAAAGCGAACTTCTCCCCTTTTCAATATCTTACTCAGTATTTTAACGAGAAAGAAATAGATGATTGAAAATGAAGTATTTAAGGTTATTATCTAATCAATTATGTGTTTGCATCATTTTTATCGTATATATATATGAATTAATACCCATGGACTGAAAATTTACAAAAACGTGGAAAACGGCAAAATATTGCCTAATTCGATGATATTTTGTTTAAATCACATGAAGGAAAAGGGGATGATAAACGTCAAAATATTGCTAAATTCGATGATTTTTCGTACGAAACAAAATGCAAGAAAACTTGCTTAAAATGCAATAATATGCGAAATTCTGAGATTTGAAGGCCAAATCACATATCGTAGTACTACATGAAATAGTATCGAAATAATGGTAAAAATGAATATATTTACGTAATATCAAACTACATGAAAAACGTGAAAAAAGTCACTATTTAGACATATTTGAGGATTTTAACTTTAAATCATAGAGGGAGGTTTCGTATTTTTTGGATCCAAGAAAAGACATATGACAATGTTGTTTCCAATACAAATGATAAAAATCAAAGTGTTTTCATTAGAATTAACTAAAATGTTCCTGGTTTTCCGTTTATATTACCGATGGAAGATATACACGAAAATCGCTCTATTCCGGCTGAAACGTCGATATATGCAATAAAAACAGAACTTCTCCCCTTTTCAATAATTTACTCAGTATTTTAACGAGAAACAAATAGATGATTGAAAATGAAGTATTTAAGGTTATTATCTAATCAATTATGTGTTTGCATCATGTTTATCTTATATATATGAATTAAAACCCATGGACGGAAAATTCACAAAAACGTGGAAAACGGCAAAATATTGCCTAATTCGATGATATTTTGTTTAAATCACATGAAGGAAAAGGAGATGATAAACGTTAAAATATTGCTAAATTCGATGATTTTTCGTACGAAACAAAATGCAAAAAAACTTGCTTGAAATGCGATATTATGCGAAATTCTGGGATTTGAAGGCCAAATCACATATCGTGATACTACATGAAATAGTATCGAAATATTGGTAAAAATGAATATATTTACGTAATATCAAACTACATGAAAAACGTGAAAAAAGTCACTATATAACCATATTTGAGGATTTTAACTTCAAATCATAGAGCGAGGTTTCGTATTATTTAGATCCAAGAAAAGACATGACAATGTTGTTTCCAATACAAATGATAAAAAACAATGTGTTTTCATTAGAAATAACTAAAATGTTCTTGATTTTCCGTTTATATTACTAGGGAAGAAGTACACGTAAAACCGCTCTAATCCGGCTGAAACGTCGATATATGCAATAAAAACCGAACTTCTCCCCTTTTCAATATCTTACTCAGTATTTTACCGAGAAACAAATAGATGATTGAAAATGAAGTATTTAAGGTTATTATCTAATCAATTATGTGTTTGCAACATTTTTATCGTATATATATATATGAATTAACATCCATGGACTGAAAATTCACAATAACGTGGAAAACGGCAAAATGTTGCCTAATTCGATGATATTTTGTTTAAATCACATGAAGGAAAAGGAGATGATAAACGTTAAAATATTGCTAAATTCGATGATTTTTCGTACGAAGCAAAATGCAAGAAAACTTGCTTAAAATGCAATATTATGCGAAATTCTGAGATTTGAAGGCCAAATCACATATCGTGATACTGCATGAAATAGTATCGAAATATTGGTAAAAATGAATATATTTACGTAATATCAAACTACATGAAAAACGTGAAAAAATCACTATATCACCATATATGAGGATTTCAACTTCAAATCATGGAGCGAGGTTTCGTATTATTTAGTTCCAAGAAAAGAAATATGACAATGTTGTTTCCAATACTAATGATAAAAAACAATGTGTTTTCATTAGAATTAACTATAATGTTCTTGATTTTCCGTTTATATTAACGAGGGAAGATGTACACGTAAAACCGCTCTAATCCGGCTGAAACGTCGATATATGCAATAAAAAGCGAACTTCTCCCCTTTTCAATATCTTACTCAGTATTTTAACGAGAAAGAAATAGATGATTGAAAATGAAGTATTTAAGGTTATTATCTAATCAATTATGTGTTTGCATCATTTTTATCGTATATATATATGAATTAATACCCATGGACTGAAAATTTACAAAAACGTGGAAAACGGCAAAATATTGCCTAATTCGATGATATTTTGTTTAAATCACATGAAGGAAAAGGGGATGATAAACGTCAAAATATTGCTAAATTCGATGATTTTTCGTACGAAACAAAATGCAAGAAAACTTGCTTAAAATGCAATAATATGCGAAATTCTGAGATTTGAAGGCCAAATCACATATCGTGGTACTACATGAAATAGTATCGAAATAATGGTAAAAAAGAATATATTTACGTAATATCAAACTACATGAAAAACGTGAAAAAAGTCACTATTTAGACATATTTGAGGATTTTAACTTTAAATCATAGAGCGAGGTTTCGTATTTTTTGGATCCAAGAAAAGACATATGACAATATTGTTTCCAATACAAATGATAAAAATCAAAGTGTTTTCATTAGAATTAACTAAAATGTTCCTGGTTTTCCGTTTATATTACCGATGGAAGATATACACGAAAATCGCTCTATTCCGGCTGAAACGTCGATATATGCAATAAAAACAGAACTTCTCCCCTTTTCAATAATTTACTCAGTATTTTAACGAGAAACAAATAGATGATTGAAAATGAAGTATTTAAGGTTATTATCTAATCAATTATGTGTTTGCATCATTTTATCTTATATATATGAATTAAAACCCATGGACGGAAAATTCACAAAAACGTGGAAAACGGCAAAATATTGCCTAATTCGATGATATTTTGTTTAAATCACATGAAGAAAAAGGAGATGATAAACGTTAAAATATTGCTAAATTCGATGATTTTTCGTACGAAACAAAATGCAAAAAAACTTGCTTGAAATGCGATATTATGCAAAATTCTGGGATTTGAAGGCCAAATCACATATCGTGATACTACATGAAATAGTATCGAAATATTGGTAAAAATGAATATATTTACGTAATATCAAACTACATGAAAAACGTGAAAAAAGTCACTATATAACCATATTTGAGGATTTTAACTTCAAATCATAGATCGAGGTTTCGTATTATTTAGATCCAAGAAAAGACATATGACAATGTTGTTTCCAATACAAATGATAAAAAACAATGTGTTTTCATTAGAAATAACTAAAATGTTCTTGATTTTCCGTTTATATTAACGAGGGAAGAAGTACACGTAAAACCGCTCTAATCCATGTGAAACGTCGATATATGCAATAAAAACCGAACTTCTCCCCTTTTCAATATCTTACTCAGTATTTTACCGAGAAACAAATAGATGATTGAAAATGAAGTATTTAAGGTTATTATCTAATCAATTATGTGTTTGCATCATTTTTATCGTATATATATATATGAATTAACATCCATGGACTGAAAATTCACAATAACGTGGAAAACGGCAAAATGTTGCCTAATTCGATGATATTTTGTTTAAATCACATGAAGGAAAAGGAGATGATAAACGTTAAAATATTGCTAAATTCGATGATTTTTCGTACGAAGCAAAATGCAAGAAAACTTGCTTAAAATGCAATATTATGCGAAATTCTGAGATTTGAAGGCCAAATCACATATCGTGATACTGCATGAAATAGTATCGAAATATTGGTAAAAATGAATATATTTACGTAATATCAAACTACATGAAAAACGTGAAAAAAACACTATATCACCATATTTGAGGATTTTAACTTCAAATCATGGAGCGAGGTTTCGTAATATTTAGTTCCAAGAAAAGACATATGACAATGTTGTTTCCAATACAAATGATAAAAAACAATGTGTTTTCATTAGAATTAACTATAATGTTCTTGATTTTCCGTTTATATTAACGAGGGAAGATGTACACGTAAAACCGCTCTAATCCGGCTGAACGTCGATATATGCAATAAAAACCGAACTTCTCCCCTTTTCAATATCTTACTCAGTATTTTAACGAGAAACAAATAAATGATTGAAAATGAAGTATTTAAGGTTATTATCTAATCAATTATGTGTTTGCATCATTTTTATCGTATATATATATGAATTAATACCCATGACCTGAAAATTCCCCAAAACGTGGAAAACGGCAAAATATTGCCTAATTCGATGATATTTTGTGTAAATCACATGAAGGAAAAGGGGATGATAAACGTAAAAATATTGCTAAATTCGATGATTTTTCGTACGAAACAAAATGCAAGAAAACTTGCTTGAAATGCGATATTATGCGAAATTCTGGGATTTGAAGGCCAAATCACATATCGTGATACTACATGAAATGGTATCGAAATATTGGTAAAAATGAATATATTTACGTAATATCAAAATACATGAAAAACGTGAAAAAAGTCACTATATAACCATATTTGAGGATTTTAACTTCAAATCATAGATCGAGGTTTCGTATTATTTAGATCCAAGAAAAGACATATGACAATGTTGTTTCCAATACAAATGATAAAAAACAATGTGTTTTCATTAGAAATAACTTAAATGTTCTTGATTTTCCGTTTATATTAACGAGGGAAGAAGTACACGTAAAACCGCTCTAATCCGGCTGAAACGTCGATATATGCAATAAAAACCGACCTTCTCCCCTTTTCAATAATTTACTCAGTATTTTACCGAGAAACAAATAGATGATTGAAAATGAAGTATTTAAGGTTATTATCTAAGCAATTATGTGTTTGCATCATTTTTATCGTATATATATATATATATGAATTAACATCCATGGACTGAAAATTCACAATAACGTGGAAAACGGCAAAATGTTGCCTAATTCAATGATATTTTGTTTAAATCATATGAAGGAAAAGGAGATGATAAACGTTAAAATATTGCTAAATTCGATGATTTTTCGTACGAAGCAAAATGCAAGAAAACTTGCTTAAAATGCAATATTATGCGAAATTCTGAGATTTGAAGGGCAAATCACATATCGTGATACTGCATGAAATAGTATCGAAATATTGGTAAAAATGAATATATTTACGTAATATCAAACTACATGAAAAACGTGAAAAATCACTATATCACCATATTTGAGGATTTTAACTTCAAATCATAGAGCGAGGTTTCGTATTATTTAGTTCCAAGAAAAGACATAAGACAATGTTGTTTCCAATACAAATGATAAAAAACAATGTGTTTTCATTAGAATTAACTATAATGTTCTTGATTTTCCGTTTATATTAACGAGGGAAGATGTACACGTAAAACCGCTCTATTCCGGCTGAAACGTCGATATATGCAATAAAAACAGAACTTCTCGCCTTTTCAATATCTTACTCAGTATTTTAACGAGAAACAAATAGTTGATTGAAAATGAAGTATTTAAGGTTATTATGTAATCAATTATGTGTTTGCATCATTTTTATCATATATATAATGAATTAATACCCATAGACTGAAAATTCACAAAAACGTGGAAAAACGGCAAAATATTGCCTATTTCGATGATATTTTGTTTAAATCAAATAAAGGAAAAGGGGATGATAAAGGTCAAAATATTGCTAAATTCGATGATTTTTCGTACGAAACAAAATGCAAGAAAACTTGCTTAAAATGCAATATTATGCGAAATTCTGAGATTTGAAGGCCAAATCACATATCGTGATACTACATGAAATAGTATCGAAATATTGGTAAAAATGAATATATTTGCGTAATATCAAACTACATGATTAACGTGAAAAAGTCACTATTTTACCATATTTGAGGATTTTACCTTCAAATCATAGAGCGAGGTTTCGTATTATTTAGTTCCATGAAAAGATATATGACAATGTTGTTTCCAATACAAATGATAAAAAAACAATGTGTTTTCATTAGAATTAACTATAATGTTCTTGATTTTCCGTTTATATTAACGAGGGAAGATGTACACGTAAAACCGCTCTAATCCGGCTGAAACGTCGATATATGCAATAAAAAGCGAACTTCTCCCCTTTTCAATATCTTACTCAGTATTTTAACGAGAAACAAATAGATGATTGAAAATGAAGTATTTAAGGTTATTATCTAATCAATTATGTGTTTGCATCATTTTTATCGTATATATATATGAATTAATACCCATGGACTGAAAATTTACAAAAACGTGGAAAACGGCAAAATATTGCCTAATTCGATGATATTTTGTTTAAATCACATGAAGGAAAAGGGGATGATAAACGTCAAAATATTGCTAAATTCGATGATTTTTCGTACGAAACAAAATGCAAGAAAACTTGCTTAAAATGCAATAATATGCGAAATTCTGAGATTTGAAGGCCAAATCACATATCGTGGTACTACATGAAATAGTATCGAAATAATGGTAAAAATGAATATATTTACGTAATATCAAACTACATGAAAAACGTGAAAAAAGTCACTATTTAGACATATTTGAGGATTTTAACTTTAAATCATAGAGCGAGGTTTCGTATTTTTTGGATCCAAGAAAAGACATATGACAATGTTGTTTCCAATACAAATGATAAAAATCAAAGTGTTTTCATTAGAATTAACTAAAATGTTCCTGGTTTTCCGTTTATATTACCGATGGAAGATATACACGAAAATCGCTCTATTCCGGCTGAAACGTCGATATATGCAATAAAAACAGAACTTCTCCCCTTTTCAATAATTTACTCAGTATTTTAACGAGAAACAAATAGATGATTGAAAATGAAGTATTTAAGGTTATTATCTAATCAATTATGTGTTTGCATCATTTTTATCTTATATATATGAATTAAAACCCATGGACGGAAAATTCACAAAAACGTGGAAAACGGCAAAATATTGCCTAATTCGATGATATTTTGTTTAAATCACATGAAGGAAAAGGAGATGATAAACGTTAAAATATTGCTAAATTCGATGATTTTTCGTAAGAAACAAAATGCAAAAAAACTTGCTTGAAATGCGATATTATGCGAAATTCTGGGATTTGAAGGCCAAATCACATATCGTGATACTACATGAAATAGTATCGAAATATTGGTAAAAATGAATATATTTACGTAATATCAAACTACATGAAAAACGTGAAAAAAGTCACTATATAACCATATTTGAGGATTTTAACTTCAAATCATAGATCGAGGTTTCGTATTATTTAGATCCAAGAAAAGACATATGACAATGTTGTTTCCAATACAAATGATAAAAAACAATGTGTTTTCATTAGAAATAACTAAAATGTTCTTGATTTTCCGTTTATATTAACGAGGGAAGAAGTACACGTAAAACCGCTCTAATCCGGCTGAAACGTCGATATATGCAATAAAAACCGAACTTCTCCCCTTTTCAATATCTTACTCAGTATTTTACCGAGAAACAAATAGATGATTGAAAATGAAGTATTTAAGGTTATTATCTAATCAATTATGTGTTTGCATCATTTTTATCGTATATATATATATATATGAATTAACATCCATGGACTGAAAATTCACAATAACGTGGAAAACGGCAAAATGTTGCCTAATTCGATGATATTTTGTTTAAATCACATGAAGGAAAAGGAGATGATAAACGTTAAAATATTGCTAAATTCGATGATTTTTCGTACGAAGCAAAATGCAAGAAAACTTGCTTAAAATGCAATATTATGCGAAATTCTGAGATTTGAAGGCCAAATCACATATCGTGATACTGCATGAAATAGTATCGAAATATTGGTAAAAATGAATATATTTACGTAATATCAAACTACATGAAAAACGTGAAAAAATCACTATATCACCATATTTGAGGATTTTAACTTCAAATCATAGAGCGAGGTTTCGTATTATTTAGTTCCAAGAAAAGACATATGACAATGTTGTTTCCAATACAAATGATAAAAAACAATGTGTTTTCATTAGAATTAACTATAATGTTCTTGATTTTCCGTTTATATTAACGAGGGAAGAAGTACACGTAAAACCGCTCTAATCCGGCTGAAACGTCGATATATGCAATAAAAACCGAACTTCTCCCCTTTTCAATATCTTACTCAGTATTTTACCGAGAAACAAATAGATGATTGAAAATGAAGTATTTAAGGTTATTATCTAATCAATTATGTGTTTGCATCATTTTTATCATATATATAATGAATTAATACCCATAGACTGAAAATTCACAAAAACGTGGAAAAACGGCAAAATATTGCCTAATTCGATGATGTTTTGTTTAAATCAAATAAAGGAAAAGGGGATGATAAACGTCAAAATATTGCTAAATTCGATGATTTTTCGTACGAAACAAAATGCAAGAAAACTTGCTTAAAATGCAATATTATGCGAAATTCTGAGATTTGAAGGCCAAATCACATATCGTGATACTACATGAAATAGTATCAAAATATTGGTAAAAATGAATATATTTGCGTAATATCAAACTACATGATTAACGTGAAAAAGTCACTATTTTACCATATTTGAGGATTTTACCTTCAAATCATAGAGCGAGGTTTAGTATTATTTAGTTCCATGAAAAGACATATGACAATGTTGTTTCCAATACAAATGATAAAAAAACAATGTGTTTTCATTAGAATTAACTATAATGTTCTTGATTTTCCGTTTATATTAACGAGGGAAGATGTACACGTAAAACCGCTCTAATCCGGCTGAAACGTCGATATATGCAATAAAAAGCGAACTTCTCCCCTTTTCAATATCTTACTCAGTATTTTAACGAGAAACAAATAGATGATTGAAAATGAAGTATTTAAGGTTATTATCTAATCAATTATGTGTTTGCATCATTTTTATCGTATATATATATGAATTAATACCCATGGACTGAAAATTTACAAAAACGTGGAAAACGGCAAAATATTGCCTAATTCGATGATATTTTGTTTAAATCACATGAAGGAAAAGGGGATGATAAACGTCAAAATATTGCTAAATTCGATGATTTTTCGTACGAAACAAAATGCAAGAAAACTTGCTTAAAATGCAATAATATGCGAAATTCTGAGATTTGAAGGCCAAATCACATGTAGTACTACATGAAATAGTATCGAAATAATGGTAAAAATGAATATATTTACGTAATATCAAACTACATGAAAAACGTGAAAAAATCACTATATCACCATATTTGAGGATTTTAACTTCAAATCATAGAGCGAGGTTTCGTATTATTTAGTTCCAAGAAAAGACATATGACAATGTTGTTTCCAATACAAATGATAAAAAACAATGTGTTTTCATTAGAATTAACTATAATGTTCTTGATTTTCCGTTTATATTAACGAGGGAAGAAGTACACGTAAAACCGCTCTAATCCGGCTGAAACGTCGATATATGCAATAAAAACCGAACTTCTCCCCTTTTCAATATCTTACTCAGTATTTTACCGAGAAACAAATAGATGATTGAAAATGAAGTATTTAAGGTTATTATCTAATCAATTATGTGTTTGCATCATTTTTATCATATATATAATGAATTAATACCCATAGACTGAAAATTCACAAAAACGTGGAAAAACGGCAAAATATTGCCTAATTCGATGATGTTTTGTTTAAATCAAATAAAGGAAAAGGGGATGATAAACGTCAAAATATTGCTAAATTCGATGATTTTTCGTACGAAACAAAATGCAAGAAAACTTGCTTAAAATGCAATATTATGCGAAATTCTGAGATTTGAAGGCCAAATCACATATCGTGATACTACATGAAATAGTATCAAAATATTGGTAAAAATGAATATATTTGCGTAATATCAAACTACATGATTAACGTGAAAAAGTCACTATTTTACCATATTTGAGGATTTTACCTTCAAATCATAGAGCGAGGTTTAGTATTATTTAGTTCCATGAAAAGACATATGACAATGTTGTTTCCAATACAAATGATAAAAAAACAATGTGTTTTCATTAGAATTAACTATAATGTTCTTGATTTTCCGTTTATATTAACGAGGGAAGATGTACACGTAAAACCGCTCTAATCCGGCTGAAACGTCGATATATGCAATAAAAAGCGAACTTCTCCCCTTTTCAATATCTTACTCAGTATTTTAACGAGAAACAAATAGATGATTGAAAATGAAGTATTTAAGGTTATTATCTAATCAATTATGTGTTTGCATCATTTTTATCGTATATATATATGAATTAATACCCATGGACTGAAAATTTACAAAAACGTGGAAAACGGCAAAATATTGCCTAATTCGATGATATTTTGTTTAAATCACATGAAGGAAAAGGGGATGATAAACGTCAAAATATTGCTAAATTCGATGATTTTTCGTACGAAACAAAATGCAAGAAAACTTGCTTAAAATGCAATAATATGCGAAATTCTGAGATTTGAAGGCCAAATCACATGTAGTACTACATGAAATAGTATCGAAATAATGGTAAAAATGAATATATTTACGTAATATCAAACTACATGAAAAACGTGAAAAAAGTCACTATTTAGACATATTTGAGGATTTTAACTTTAAATCATAGAGCGAGGTTTCGTATTTTTTAGATCCAAGAAAATACATATGACAATGTTGTTTCCAATACAAATGATAAAAATCAAAGTGTTTTCATTAGAATTAACTAAAATGTTCCTGGTTTTCCGTTTATATTACCGATGGAAGATATACACGAAAATCGCTCTATTCCGGCTGAAACGTCGATATATGCAATAAAAACAGAACTTCTCCCCTTTTCAATAATTTACTCAGTATTTTAACGAGAAACAAATAGATGATTGAAAATGAAGTATTTAAGGTTATTATCTAATCAATTATGTGTTTGCATCATTTTTATCTTATATATATGAATTAAAACCCATGGACGGAAAATTCACAAAAACGTGGAAAACGGCAAAATATTGCCTAATTCGATGATATTTTGTTTAAATCACATGAAGGAAAAGGAGATGATAAACGTTAAAATATTGCTAAATTCGATGATTTTTCGTACGAAACAAAATGCAAAAAAACTTGCTTGAAATGCGATATTATGCGAAATTCTGGGATTTGAAGGCCAAATCACATATCGTGATACTACATGAAATAGTATCGAAATATTGGTAAAAATGAATATATTTACGTAATATCAAACTACATGAAAAACGTGAAAAAAGTCACTATATAACCATATTTGAGGATTTTAACTTCAAATCATAGAGCGAGGTTTCGTATTATTTAGATCCAAGAAAAGACATATGACAATGTTTTTTCCAATACAAATGATAAAAAACAATGTGTTTTCATTAGAAATAACTAAAATGTTCTTGATTTTCCGTTTATATTAACGAGGGAAGAAGTACACGTAAAACCGCTCTAATCCGGCTGAAACGTCGATATATGCAATAAAAACCGAACTTCTCCCCTTTTCAATATCTTACTCAGTATTTTACCGAGAAACAAATAGATGATTGAAAATGAAGTATTTAAGGTTATTATCTAATCAATTATGTGTTTGCATCATTTTTATCGTATATATATATATATATGAATTAACATCCATGGACTGAAAATTCACAATAACGTGGAAAACGGCAAAATGTTGCCTAATTCGATGATATTTTGTTTAAATCACATGAAGGAAAAGGAGATGATAAACGTTAAAATATTGCTAAATTCGATGATTATTCGTACGAAGCAAAATGCAAGAAAACTTGCTTAAAATGCAATATTATGCGAAATTCTGAGATTTGAAGGCCAAATCACATATCGAGATACTGCATGAAATAGTATCGAAATATGTTATACTCAAATTCTGTCAGTTGAAATGTAACCAATCACAGGCAAGTAGGCCTCTGACGTCATGCCAGACAGGGGAGCATCAAGCATGCTCCCAGCAGCCTCAGTTATCCTCACAGACCCAGAGTAGGTGGACCTCGGCTGGCCAGTTATACACCTGTTTGCCTCACTCAATAAATATATACAGAAGCGACTACTGTGTCTACATTCAACCCGAACAAGGCAAACGAATACTGGTAGCAGCAGTGGGATCCAGAAATTTTTTTCTGGAAGCAAAAGTTCAAGTACCCAGCATCGCCTCGTGTTCCAGCCAAAACCGCCGCCACCGCCACCGCCATAAGCCGCCATCCTGCCACCCACGCATCAAATATTGTGCCAGACCGGGGTCCTGCCATCAACCACTACTCCAGGCTAACGTTTTAGAAGTAAGGGTCAATATCTTCCTGTGAGAACGCTCACTCATCAGTGAGGAGGAAGGAAGCTTCCCGCGCCAGCCATTTTTGAACCTCGCGCCACCACGTGGGAACCACCTATTACACCCACCACCACCACCACCGCCACCCAAGCTGACAGTATCAAGCTTCGTGAGGGTGCAAGCTACTGCAATCGTCGTCAGCCATCGTCGCAAGTATCAACTGGTTATTCCATCGTCGCAATATTGTCGTCGTCAGAATTTATCTTCGTGCCTCTAGCCTGAACAGTGTGGGGTCCCTGAGTCTCGCGCCACCGCCGCCAGGAGCGCTGCCGTCGCATCCAGTTTGTAAACACGCCTCACATGGGCCTCTTCAGATCTTCACGACGCTTCTCCTACTTTGGCTACTGGTGATCCTCATAAATTACAACCCTGAGATAAGTAATTGCTAGTTGAGAACAACGTGCCAAGTGTTAAAAAGTGACTTATGTAATAATTCCCATAATATCCTGTGAATTAACCATTCAGTGACTTGTTAAATATTGGAGCTGGTTCAGTACTGCACTCCCCACAGTTTTCCTGTGTGATTTCAACATTCCTGCTTCTTACAGTAATTTCATTGAATTTTAATTGTTCTCCTAGAGTGTTATTGGTAAATTCAAATTCCAGTGAATTAAGAAATCCTTGTTTTAGTAGCAGTTAAGGATTTGTGCAATATAATTTTTTTTAATTTCTCCAGACCTAACTTGAAATTTATCCTTTAAGCATTTTATTTTAAACTTTTACCATAGGAGTTATATACATTCCTGTGTCCAGTTTATGTGCTACATCCATATTTCTTGCATTGCCACTTATTGTGTTGAATCTTTTTAATGAAATTTTGCAATTGCATTTCCCAGTTTTTATTCTAAATTGCTGTGCTTAGTCTGGTTTAATTAATTTACATACATCTAATTCCAGTCATTTTTTAATGGAAGATTGCTAAATTTAGTTTACAATTTGCTTGTTCTTAATTATTTTCTTGCCTAGCCCAATTTAATAATTTTATTTCTGCCATTTTTACTTTAGCCAAGTTGATATTTTTTGTGTTTATTTTTGTGTATACTATTTCTGATGCCAGGTGCACTTAATTATAATCTGCGTTCAAATATTACTTCCACGGCTGTGACAATGCCTACCACTGTTGAAACCCCTTCAGAATCAATGGGAACAGTTGCTCGTCCCAATGGCCAGAGATCAGCTCAGGAAATGGCTATTCCTCTTTTTGCTGGGGAATCGCGTTTATTAGAATCATGGTTTAGTAAGGTTGAAGCGAAAACAGTTGCACGTTTTTCTAAGCCTACTGATGCCGAATACTTAGCAATTGCACGGTCAGCCGTGGACACAACCAAAGGTGATGCACGTTTTGTTGTTGATGAGAAAGCCATTGTTAGCCTCCAGTCTTGGCCTGAATTTAAGGATTTCTTTCGCCGTCGCTTTGTTAATAAAGGAGACCTTGACCCATATAGGTTAGTCAAGAAAATTGCCAATGCCACCATGCAACCTGGTGAATCGTTTAATGCGTTTACTAGCCGTCTCGATCAGTATCTGTATGCCTTAGTTTCTGCTATGAATAATTCAACTTGGTTAGATAAAGACAATAATCTGTCCCCTGAGGCTATGGCCAAAATGATAGCATTTGGTACTTTAATGCATTTTGCCCCCGAGCATACAAAACCAATCGTTGAGCAACAAAATTTTGGTGTTAAACATGAAATTGGTGAAGTATTTGAGGCTATTAACAATGCCGCAGATAAACTAGCTCCCCGAAGTGCTCAACTTTTGCCACCCTCTGATGCTGTAAATGTAGTTACAAGCTCTCAGCATCCTCCCACAAATTCTCAAAACTCTTGGTCGCAGAAGCGTACCCATGCTCGTAGCCCCCAGTCAAATTCGCCGCCTCATAAAATGCCGAAACGCCATAGTCCACAACCATCCACTCCCTCATGTTGGCATTGTGGTAAGAGTAACCACCTTGCAAGGGACTGTTGGTCCGCCCCTAGATCATCACCTCCTAGACAATTCTCTCGGCCCCCTCATCAATCTAATCATTCTAGGCTTCCATATTGCACGTACCATAAACAAGTTGGTCACCACACTGCGGATTGTAGAGCTAGGCAAAGGACATCTCCACCTCGTAACTCCCATGGTCAGTCTTGGCGAGGCTCACAGCGTCCAAGACATTATCAGAACTCTCGTAATTACAACTCCCAGCCCAGCTATAATGCAATTTCAAATTATAATGCTCAGTCACAGAATGCTGGAGCTCACAATGTTCACTCCATGTCGTCGGGAAACCCCCAAGGCCATCCGCTAACCAATTCAAGCTAGCCAATCCTAGTGCCCTCCCTGTGTATTCAGTAGCTACCCAAAATAGATTTGGACACTTGACAGAGGAGGACACTGACTCTAGACCAGTTGTAGATGTTGACGGATCCACAGTAAATTTGACACAAACAAGACGCAGATATCCCAGACAACATAAGTCAAAAATAGTAACTTGTCCAGTCTCAAGTGATGGTCCCCTTGTATCAGCCATTGTACATGGTAGAGTTTTAAAAGTTTTTCTTGACTCAGGTGCAAAAATTAATATTGTCAAGCCCTCAGCTCTTAGAGACATTGAAAGTATGCACCCTACTATTTTAAAACAGTCACACATACCTTTTCTAAGTGGTATTTCAGGAAATAAAGTAAAAGTTCAGGGTGAAATTGACCTCCCACTCAAGTTCAATGATGTCACATTGTCTATAACATGTTTAGTTGTTGACATTATTCATTTTCCTGGAGACATTCTCTTAGGTCTGTACACCATGATTGATGAAAATATTGCATTGTTTCCCCATCGTTGGAACATAAGTATCAAAGACCATGTCATACCCTTGTGTAGCATGTATCGACAGGGCCACGAGTTCAATCTTCAATCAGATTATGTTAATTTTGTTGACACCCGCCTTGCAAGCGTAGGTTTGTCAGATCATTGTCGTGGTAGCATACCCGAGAAAACAGGCACTCGATTGAAGCATAGTAGTTGTGCAGTTGTTAAGGAGAATGAGTATCGGGACTTTCTGGAAGGGGACGCCCTAACGGATTCTCGTTGTCTCGCTCGCCTGGCAGCTTCCATCTCTGAAGTCAGTGGTTCCACGGCTACTGACACTGTGTTACACCCTCATTCTCTCACCAGAATAAGAGTTAAGGTTCAGGGAGTGCCTGAGTTGTCGGATGTGATTGCGGAAAGTGAAACATGTAAAGTGAATGGTACATTTGTTGAACCCTCCTGGCACACAGTGCAGGATGGTACTGTCTCACTTTTTATCGCGAACACAAGTAATGCCGATATCCATCTCCAGTCTGGTACCCATGTTGTAGATTTTGCCCATTACTCGTTACCGGTGCGAGTTGTGGATGATGTCTCCATGGATCATACTGTTTGTACACTCACACCAGGAGAACAGGGATCTCAGCCAGAGGTGCAAGCGCAACACCTCAGTCCTACTGATTTTCCTGACTCTGTGGCTCAGCTTTTGAAAATTTTGAACAAGAATAGAGCTGTTGTTGCTCTACCAGGAGAAAAATTAGGTCTCACTCCTCTTATTACACATAAAATTCCCCTTGAACAAGGAACTACGCCTATTTATGTACCAGCTTACCGTCTTCCCCATTCTCAGAGAGCAGAAGCAGATAGACTTGTAGAAGAAATGTTACAGAGTGATGTAATTGAATCGAGTAATTCGCCATGGAACGCTCCATTGATTCTTGTACCAAAGCGAGATGGGACTTGGAGACCTGTAATCGATTATCGCAAGCTTAACAGAGTAACAATACCTGATCGTTTCCCACTTCCAGTTCTAAATGATTTGTTGCAAAGCATTGGTCGAAACAAAGTATTCTCAACGTTAGATTTGTTGCAGGGATTCTGGCAAATCCCCCTTGATGAGGAAAGTAAACAATTGACAGCCTTTAGTACTCCCAATGGTCATTTTCATTTCAAAAGAATGCCGTTTGGTTTGCGTAGTAGTCCAATAACCTTTTCACGGCTCATGACAAATCTATTTCGTAGATTGATAGGAAGTACGCTTCTAGTTTACCTTGATGATCTCATAATCATGTCGCAAGATGTTCAGACTCATTTCCAGAACCTTGAAAAAGTACTTGCAAAGCTCGCTGAAGCTAATTTAAAAATAAAGCTTGCAAAATGTTCATTTTTAAAGCAAAAGATTAATTTCCTAGGTCATACAGTTACACCTTCAGGTATTACATTGAATGAATCAAAAATTATTGCTGCCCGTGATTTTCCAACACCTCGTACCGCAGAAGCCGTAAGACAGTTCACAGGTCTTGTAGGATTTTATCGTTCATTTATTGCTGGATTCTCTATTATAGCCGCTCCGCTTTACAAGTTGCAAAGAAAAGATGAACCCTTTGTTTGGGGAGAGGCCCAGGATCAGTCATTCAAAAAACTCAAAGCAGCCTTGATTTCGTCACCTGTCCTTAGGTATCCAGATTTTTCTAAACCTTTTACGTTGGTTACAGATGCTAGTGACATAGGTCTAGGTGCTGCATTACTTCAAACAGAAGGTCACAGAGATCACGCAATAGCTTATGCTAGCCGCACATTATCCAAAGAAGAGAAAAATTATAGTGCAACAGAACGAGAAGCCTTGGCAGTTGTTTGGGCACTTAAACATTTCAAGGATACAATTTATAATTACCCAGTTCATGTTCTTACAGATCACCAACCATTAATTCCCTTGTTCAAAAATAAGAATCCAGTTGGAAAGTTTGCTAGATATTTGCTCACAATTCAAGAATTCAATCCCACATTTGGATATATTCCAGGAAAGCAAAATGTTGTAGCCGATGCGTTTTCTCGACACGTAGCTGCGATTCAGTTAAATTACCCAGCATTAGATGCTACAGTAGTAGAAACGGAACAAAGACAAGACCCCATATGGGCACCCGTCATTAAATTTTTGACTAAGCAAGACACTCGCCCGATTCATAAACCGCCAGTACCATTGAAAGAACTAGTTATGTTGGACAATTTACTGTGTAGAGTAGTAAAGCTAGGGACAGCCCCGAGGAAATGTTGTCAGTTAGTTGTTCCAGCTGTCTTGGTACCATCTGTGTTAAAAATTATCCATGATGCTCCTGCAAGTGCACATCCAGGAAAGGATCGTACACTCCAACAAGGTCGATTGAAATATTTTTGGCCAAAAATGGCTAAGGAGATTGCTCATTATGTTGACGGATGTTTAACTTGTTTACAGCACAAGGGACATGTTTCAGGACCTAATCCAATTCAGGTGTACCCAGCAACTAAAGCTCCTTGGGAACGAATATCGATGGATTTATTGACAAATTTTGCGGAAACAGAGAAAGGGAACAAACATTTGCTTGTAATGGTCGATAATTTTTCACGGTTTTGCGAACTAGTTCCTATCCCGAACAAAACAGCAGAAACCATAGCCAGCGCATTCCATGACCAAATAATTTGTAGATATAGTATGCCTAAAGTAATCCTTTCAGATAATGGTCCGGAATTCAGTAATAGTATTCTAACTAGCTTGTGTGATTTATATAACATCAAAAAATGTAGCATTATGCCTTACCATCCGGCAAGTAATGGACTAGCTGAACGTACTAACAGGAAAGTGTTAGATGCCTTGAGAGTCACGCTGAATTTTGATAACAACAATTGGGATGATTTTATACCCTTAATTCAGTGTGCTATAAATTCTTCAATTAATGTTTCTACTGGTGACACACCTCACGCTATTCTTTATGGTACAGATAAGATCCTCCCTAATGAATTGATTAACGTACCTCCTACTCCCTTATATAACGTAGATGATTTTGTTCAAGTGAAGCGTAGACAAATGCAATTAGTATTCAAGAAAATACGAGAACAACTGTCCAAAGCAACAGCCGAGTTCACTCTAGCAAGGAATGCACGAGCTAAACCCAATAAAATAACTATTGGATCTGTAGTAATGATACTTAACCAACACAGGTCTGGTCCTATGTACAAGTTAACTAAGAAATTTTTGGGTCCATATAAGGTAATCGAGCTTATTAAAGGTAACAAATACAGACTTAAGAACTTGTTAACAGGAGAGTATATAAATGAACATTTAGACCACATGAAGTTAGCTAAAATGACTGTTGACGAGACTGATGAGGAAGATGACAATGAACTTACCCAGACAGATACTCCTACTCGGACACCACCTCCTGTGGTTGACAGACCACTGGATGTTCAGCAACCCCATACTAGCAATTATAATCTTAGATCTAGACCTCTCGTTTCAACCGTGCACTCACCACACGTCCATTGGCTAGATGTTAACGAGGATATCTCTCAAGATGATAGTTTGTCACATGAAGTTTCATCTGTTCCGGACCTTCAGTCAGAGCCAGAGTTGTATAGTGCTCTGGATGAGCTAGGTGTAGATATCCGCAGAATTTATAATTGATTGCACTCTGTAGTTATTCTGTTTGTTTTGAAAAAAAAAAAAAAAAAAAAACTCAATTGCAGTATTTCTACCACATGTGTCTTATTATTACCATTATATATAATGTATAGTTTTTCTCAACTTTATTTTGTTATGAATTAGATGCCATTGTCAAGTCTACTACCATTTGTATTTTTACAGTGCTTGTCATAAGAGTTATTATTGTTCTAGCAACCACATTGTGGCCAGTGAATCCTGACTGCTATCACGCAGATGTTAGTCTTCTTGATCCAGGTCTTGTATATGCTTGTAAATATATTGCACATTATATATATTGTACATTGGTCTTGTAAATATATTGTATTATTTCAAAAAAAAAAAAAATGAGAAAAAAAAAAAAAAAAAATCATTATCTATCTTGAAATTCAATTGTGGTTGTTAGGTCAGAACTTTGTTCCATTAATGTAATAATTGTTTAATTTTGTATGGTTTTCAAGCACATGCCATTGACACATGTTAATAATTTTGTTTAGGCAATACCTTGAGTTGTATTGTTCATATCTGATCAGTAGACATACACATGTTCTTAATACTCTGATTTAATCAAAGCATTGTTACCATGATTTTCACCTATTATGATGAATTTTTTTTTTTGGTGCATATATGCCGAGTTGTTTGTATTACGCACACCTGATCTTCTTTCAATGTTTTATTATGCAAATTTCACATGTAAGCCATTATTGTATGCCACCGAGGTCCTTTCAGTATCATTGTAACTATATAGCTAGCCAGAGCTTGTCGACAAGGGACGTCGACTTGGTAGCGTGTCCGAGCGGTGTTATACTCAAATTCTGTCAGTTGAAATGTAACCAATCACAGGCAAGTAGGCCTCTGACGTCATGCCAGACAGGGGAGCATCAAGCATGCTCCCAGCAGCCTCAGTTATCCTCACAGACCCAGAGTAGGTGGACCTCGGCTGGCCAGTTATACACCTGTTTGCCTCACTCAATAAATATATACAGAAGCGACTACTGTGTCTACATTCAACCCGAACAAGGCAAACGAATAAATATTGGTAAAAATGAATATATTTACGTAATATCAAACTACATGAAAAACGTGAAAAAATCACTATATCACCATATTTGAGGATTTTAACTTCAAATCATAGAGCGAGGTTTCGTATTATTTAGTTCCAAGAAAAGACATATGACAATGTTGTTTCCAATACAAATGATAAAAAACAATGTGTTTTCATTAGAATTAACTATAATGTTCTTGATTTTCCGTTTATATTAACGAGGGAAGAAGTACACGTAAAACCGCTCTAATCCGGCTGAAACGTCGATATATGCAATAAAAACCGAACTTCTCCCCTTTTCAATATCTTACTCAGTATTTTACCGAGAAACAAATAGATGATTGAAAATGAAGTATTTAAGGTTATTATCTAATCAATTATGTGTTTGCATCATTTTTATCATATATATAATGAATTAATACCCATAGACTGAAAATTCACAAAAACGTGGAAAAACGGCAAAATATTGCCTAATTCGATGATGTTTTGTTTAAATCAAATAAAGGAAAAGGGGATGATAAACGTCAAAATATTGCTAAATTCGATGATTTTTCGTACGAAACAAAATGCAAGAAAACTTGCTTAAAATGCAATATTATGCGAAATTCTGAGATTTGAAGGCCAAATCACATATCGTGATACTACATGAAATAGTATCGAAATATTGGTAAAAATGAATATATTTGCGTAATATCAAACTACATGATTAACGTGAAAAAGTCACTATTTTACCATATTTGAGGATTTTACCTTCAAATCATAGAGCGAGGTTTCGTATTATTTAGTTCCATGAAAAGATATATGACAATGTTGTTTCCAATACAAATGATAAAAAAACAATGTGTTTTCATTAGAATTAACTATAATGTTCTTGATTTTCCGTTTATATTAACGAGGGAAGATGTACACGTAAAACCGCTCTAATCCGGCTGAAACGTCGATATATGCAATAAAAAGCGAACTTCTCCCCTTTTCAATATCTTACTCAGTATTTTAACGAGAAACAAATAGATGATTGAAAATGAAGTATTTAAGGTTATTATCTAATCAATTATGTGTTTGCATCATTTTTATCGTATATATATATGAATTAATACCCATGGACTGAAAATTTACAAAAACGTGGAAAACGGCAAAATATTGCCTAATTCGATGATATTTTGTTTAAATCACATGAAGGAAAAGGGGATGATAAACGTCAAAATACTGCTAAATTCGATGATTTTTCGTACGAAACAAAATGCAAGAAAACTTGCTTAAAATGCAATAATATGCGAAATTCTGAGATTTGAAGGCCAAATCACATATCGTGGTACTACATGAAATAGTATCGAAATAATGGTAAAAATGAATATATTTACGTAATATCAAACTACATGAAAAACGTGAAAAAAGTCACTATTTAGACATATTTGAGGATTTTAACTTTAAATCATAGAGCGAGGTTTCGTATTTTTTGGATCCAAGAAAAGACATATGACAATGTTGTTTCCAATACAAATGATAAAAATCAAAGTGTTTTCATTAGAATTAACTAAAATGTTCCTGGTTTTCCGTTTATATTACCGATGGAAGATATACACGAAAATCGCTCTATTCCGGCTGAAACGTCGATATATGCAATAAAAACAGAACTTCTCCCCTTTTCAATAATTTACTCAGTATTTTAACGAGAAACAAATAGATGATTGAAAATGAAGTATTTAAGGTTATTATCTAATCAATTATGTGTTTGCATCATTTTTATCTTATATATATGAATTAAAACCCATGGACGGAAAATTCACAAAAACGTGGAAAACGGCAAAATATTGCCTAATTCGATGATATTTTGTTTAAATCACATGAAGGAAAAGGAGATGATAAACGTTAAAATATTGCTAAATTCGATGATTTTTCGTACGAAACAAAATGCAAAAAAACTTGCTTGAAATGCGATATTATGCGAAATTCTGGGATTTGAAGGCCAAATCACATATCGTGATACTACATGAAATAGTATCGAAATATTGGTAAAAATGAATATATTTACGTAATATCAAACTACATGAAAAACGTGAAAAAAGTCACTATATAACCATATTTGAGGATTTTAACTTCAAATCATAGATCGAGGTTTCGTATTATTTAGATCCAAGAAAAGACATATGACAATGTTGTTTCCAATACAAATGATAAAAAACAATGTGTTTTCATTAGAAATAACTAAAATGTTCTTGATTTTCCGTTTATATTAACGAGGGAAGAAGTACACGTAAAACCGCTCTAATCCGGCTGAAACGTCGATATATGCAATAAAAACCGAACTTCTCCCCTTTTCAATATCTTACTCAGTATTTTACCGAGAAACAAATAGATGATTGAAAATGAAGTATTTAAGGTTATTATCTAATCAATTATGTGTTTGCATCATTTTTATCGTATATATATATATATATATATGAATTAACATCCATGGACTGAAAATTCACAATAACGTGGAAAACGGCAAAATGTTGCCTAATTCGATGATATTTTGTTTAAATCACATGAAGGAAAAGGAGATGATAAACGTTAAAATATTGCTAAATTCGATGATTTTTCGTACGAAGCAAAATGCAAGAAAACTTGCTTAAAATGCAATATTATGCGAAATTCTGAGATTTGAAGGCCAAATCACATATCGTGATACTGCATGAAATAGTTTCGAAATATTGGTAAAAATGAATATATTTACGTAATATCAAACTACATGAAAAACGTGAAAAAAATCACTATATCACCATATTTGAGGATTTTAACTTCAAATCATAGAGCGAGGTTTCGTATTATTTAGTTCCAAGAAAAGACATATGACAATGTTGTTTCCAATACAAATGATAAAAAACAATGTGTTTTCATTAGAATTAACTATAATGTTCTTGATTTTCCGTTTATATTAACGAGGGAAGAAGTACACGTAAAACCGCTCTAATCCGGCTGAAACGTCGATATATGCAATAAAAACCGAACTTCTCCCCTTTTCAATATCTTACTCAGTATTTTACCGAGAAACAAATAGATGATTGAAAATGAAGTATTTAAGGTTATTATCTAATCAATTATGTGTTTGCATCATTTTTATCGTATATATATATATGAATTAACATCCATGGACTGAAAATTCACAATAACGTGGAAAACGGCAAAATGTTGCCTAATTCGATGATATTTTGTTTAAATCACATGAAGGAAAAGGAGATGATAAACGTTAAAATATTGCTAAATTCGATGATTTTTCGTACGAAGCAAAATGCAAGAAAACTTGCTTAAAATGCTATATTATGCGAAATTCTGAGATTTGAAGGCCAAATCACATATCGTAGTACTACATGAAATAGTATCGAAATAATGGTAAAAATGAATATATTTACGTAATATCAAACTACATGAAAAACGTGAAAAAAGTCACTATTTAGACATATTTGAGGATTTTAACTTTAAATCATAGAGGGAGGTTTCGTATTTTTTGGATCCAAGAAAAGACATATGACAATGTTGTTTCCAATACAAATGATAAAAATCAAAGTGTTTTCATTAGAATTAACTAAAATGTTCCTGGTTTTCCGTTTATATTACCGATGGAAGATATACACGAAAATCGCTCTATTCCGGCTGAAACGTCGATATATGCAATAAAAACAGAACTTCTCCCCTTTTCAATAATTTACTCAGTATTTTAACGAGAAACAAATAGATGATTGAAAATGAAGTATTTAAGGTTATTATCTAATCAATTATGTGTTTGCATCATGTTTAACTTATATATATGAATTAAAACCCATGGACGGAAAATTCACAAAAACGTGGAAAACGGCAAAATATTGCCTAATTCGATGATATTTTGTTTAAATCACATGAAGGAAAAGGAGATGATAAACGTTAAAATATTGCTAAATTCGATGATTTTTCGTACGAAACAAAATGCAAAAAAACTTGCTTGAAATGCGATATTATGCGAAATTCTGGGATTTGAAGGCCAAATCACATATCGTGATACTACATGAAATAGTATCGAAATATTGGTAAAAATGAATATATTTACGTAATATCAAACTACATGAAAAACGTGAAAAAAGTCACTATATAACCATATTTGAGGATTTTAACTTCAAATCATAGAGCGAGGTTTCGTATTATTTAGATCCAAGAAAAGACATATGACAATGTTGTTTCCAATACAAATGATAAAAAACAATGTGTTTTCATTAGAAATAACTAAAATGTTCTTGATTTTCCGTTTATATTACTAGGGAAGAAGTACACGTAAAACCGCTCTAATCCGGCTGAAACGTCGATATATGCAATAAAAACCGAACTTCTCCCCTTTTCAATATCTTACTCAGTATTTTACCGAGAAACAAATAGATGATTGAAAATGAAGTATTTAAGGTTATTATCTAATCAATTATGTGTTTGCAACATTTTTATCGTATATATATATATGAATTAACATCCATGGACTGAAAATTCACAATAACGTGGAAAACGGCAAAATGTTGCCTAATTCGATGATATTTTGTTTAAATCACATGAAGGAAAAGGAGATGATAAACGTTAAAATATTGCTAAATTCGATGATTTTTCGTACGAAGCAAAATGCAAGAAAACTTGCTTAAAATGCAATATTATGCGAAATTCTGAGATTTGAAGGCCAAATCACATATCGTGATACTGCATGAAATAGTATCGAAATATTGGTAAAAATGAATATATTTACGTAATATCAAACTACATGAAAAACGTGAAAAAATCACTATATCACCATATATGAGGATTTCAACTTCAAATCATGGAGCGAGGTTTCGTATTATTTAGTTCCAAGAAAAGAAATATGACAATGTTGTTTCCAATACTAATGATAAAAAACAATGTGTTTTCATTAGAATTAACAATAATGTTCTTGATTTTCCGTTTATATTAACGAGGGAAGATGTACACGTAAAACCGCTCTAATCCGGCTGAAACGTCGATATATGCAATAAAAAGCGAACTTCTCCCCTTTTCAATATCTTACTCAGTATTTTAACGAGAAAGAAATAGATGATTGAAAATGAAGTATTTAAGGTTATTATCTAATCAATTATGTGTTTGCATCATTTTTATCGTATATATATATGAATTAATACCCATGGACTGAAAATTTACAAAAACGTGGAAAACGGCAAAATATTGCCTAATTCGATGATATTTTGTTTAAATCACATGAAGGAAAAGGGGATGATAAACGTCAAAATATTGCTAAATTCGATGATTTTTCGTACGAAACAAAATGCAAGAAAACTTGCTTAAAATGCAATAATATGCGAAATTCTGAGATTTGAAGGCCAAATCACATATCGTGGTACTACATGAAACAGTATCGAAATAATGGTAAAAAAGAATATATTTACGTAATATCAAACTACATGAAAAACGTGAAAAAAGTCACTATTTAGACATATTTGAGGATTTTAACTTTAAATCATAGAGGGAGGTTTCGTATTTTTTGGATCCAAGAAAAGACATATGACAATATTGTTTCCAATACAAATGATAAAAATCAAAGTGTTTTCATTAGAATTAACTAAAATGTTCCTGGTTTTCCGTTTATATTACCGATGGAAGATATACACGAAAATCGCTCTATTCCGGCTGAAACGTCGATATATGCAATAAAAACAGAACTTCTCCCCTTTTCAATAATTTACTCAGTATTTTAACGAGAAACAAATAGATGATTGAAAATGAAGTATTTAAGGTTATTATCTAATCAATTATGTGTTTGCATCATTTTTATCTTATATATATGAATTAAAACCCATGGACGGAAAATTCACAAAAACGTGGAAAACGGCAAAATATTGCCTAATTCGATGATATTTTGTTTAAATCACATGAAGGAAAAGGAGATGATAAACGTTAAAATATTGCTAAATTCGATGATTTTTCGTACGAAACAAAATGCAAAAAAACTTGCTTGAAATGCGATATTATGCAAAATTCTGGGATTTGAAGGCCAAATCACATATCGTGATACTACATGAAATAGTATCGAAATATTGGTAAAAATGAATATATTTACGTAATATCAAACTACATGAAAAACGTGAAAAAAGTCACTATATAACCATATTTGAGGATTTTAACTTCAAATCATAGATCGAGGTTTCGTATTATTTAGATCCAAGAAAAGACATATGACAATGTTGTTTCCAATACAAATGATAAAAAACAATGTGTTTTCATTAGAAATAACTAAAATGTTCTTGATTTTCCGTTTATATTAACGAGGGAAGAAGTACACGTAAAACCGCTCTAATCCATGTGAAACGTCGATATATGCAATAAAAACCGAACTTCTCCCCTTTTCAATATCTTACTCAGTATTTTACCGAGAAACAAATAGATAATTGAAAATGAAGTATTTAAGGTTATTATCTAATCAATTATGTGTTTGCATCATTTTTATCGTATATATATATATGAATTAACATCCATGGACTGAAAATTCACAATAACGTGGAAAACGGCAAAATGTTGCCTAATTCGATGATATTTTGTTTAAATCACATGAAGGAAAAGGAGATGATAAACGTTAAAATATTGCTAAATTCGATGATTTTTCGTACGAAGCAAAATGCAAGAAAACTTGCTTAAAATGCAATATTATGCGAAATTCTGAGATTTGAAGGCCAAATCACATATCGTGATACTGCATGAAATAGTATCGAAATATTGGTAAAAATTAATATATTTACGTAATATCAAACTACATGAAAAACGTGAAAAAATCACTATATCACCATATTTGAGGATTTTAACTTCAAATCATGGAGCGAGGTTTCGTAATATTTAGTTCCAAGAAAAGACATATGACAATGTTGTTTCCAATACAAATGATAAAAAACAATGTGTTTTCATTAGAATTAACTATAATGTTCTTGATTTTCCGTTTATATTAACGAGGGAAGATGTACACGTAAAACCGCTCTAATCCGGCTGAACGTCGATATATGCAATAAAAACCGAACTTCTCCCCTTTTCAATATCTTACTCAGTATTTTAACGAGAAACAAATAGTTGATTGAAAATGAAGTATTTAAGGTTATTATGTAATCAATTATGTGTTTGCATCATTTTTATCATATATATAATGAATTAATACCCATAGACTGAAAATTCACAAAAACGTGGAAAAACGGCAAAATATTGCCTATTTCGATGATATTTTGTTTAAATCAAATAAAGGAAAAGGGGATGATAAAGGTCAAAATATTGCTAAATTCGATGATTTTTCGTACGAAACAAAATGCAAGAAAACGTGCTTAAAATGCAATATTATGCGAAATTCTGAGATTTGAAGGCCAAATCACATATCGTGATACTACATGAAATAGTATCGAAATATTGGTAAAAATGAATATATTTGCGTAATATCAAACTACATGATTAACGTGAAAAAGTCACTATTTTACCATATTTGAGGATTTTACCTTCAAATCATAGAGCGAGGTTTCGTATTATTTAGTTCCATGAAAAGATATATGACAATGTTGTTTCCAATACAAATGATAAAAAAACAATGTGTTTTCATTAGAATTAACTATAATGTTCTTGATTTTCCGTTTATATTAACGAGGGAAGATGTACACGTAAAACCGCTCTAATCCGGCTGAAACGTCGATATATGCAATAAAAAGCGAACTTCTCCCCTTTTCAATATCTTACTCAGTATTTTAACGAGAAACAAATAGATGATTGAAAATGAAGTATTTAAGGTTATTATCTAATCAATTATGTGTTTGCATCATTTTTATCGTATATATATATGAATTAATACCCATGGACTGAAAATTTACAAAAACGTGGAAAACGGCAAAATATTGCCTAATTCGATGATATTTTGTTTAAATCACATGAAGGAAAAGGGGATGATAAACGTCAAAATATTGCTAAATTCGATGATTTTTCGTACGAAACAAAATGCAAGAAAACTTGCTTAAAATGCAATAATATGCGAAATTCTGAGATTTGAAGGCCAAATCACATATCGTGGTACTACATGAAATAGTATCGAAATAATGGTAAAAATGAATATATTTACGTAATATCAAACTACATGAAAAACGTGAAAAAAGTCACTATTTAGACATATTTGAGGATTTTAACTTTAAATCATAGAGCGAGGTTTCGTATTTTTTGGATCCAAGAAAAGACATATGACAATGTTGTTTCCAATACAAATGATAAAAATCAAAGTGTTTTCATTAGAATTAACTAAAATGTTCCTGGTTTTCCGTTTATATTACCGATGGAAGATATACACGAAAATCGCTCTATTCCGGCTGAAACGTCGATATATGCAATAAAAACAGAACTTCTCCCCTTTTCAATAATTTACTCAGTATTTTAACGAGAAACAAATAGATGATTGAAAATGAAGTATTTAAGGTTATTATCTAATCAATTATGTGTTTGCATCATTTTTATCTTATATATATGAATTAAAACCCATGGACGGAAAATTCACATAAACGTGGAAAACGGCAAAATATTGCCTAATTCGATGATATTTTGTTTAAATCACATGAAGGAAAAGGAGATGATAAACGTTAAAATATTGCTAAATTCGATGATTTTTCGTACGAAACAAAATGCAAAAAAACTTGCTTGAAATGCGATATTATGCGAAATTCTGGGATTTGAAGGCCAAATCACATATCGTGATACTACATGAAATAGTATCGAAATATTGGTAAAAATGAATATATTTACGTAATATCAAACTACATGAAAAACGTGAAAAAAGTCACTATATAACCATATTTGAGGATTTTAACTTCAAATCATAGATCGAGGTTTCGTATTATTTAGATCCAAGAAAAGACATATGACAATGTTGTTTCCAATACAAATGATAAAAAACAATGTGTTTTCATTAGAAATAACTAAAATGTTCTTGATTTTCCGTTTATATTAACGAGGGAAGAAGTACACGTAAAACCGCTCTAATCCGGCTGAAACGTCGATATATGCAATAAAAACCGAACTTCTCCCCTTTTCAATATCTTACTCAGTATTTTACCGAGAAACAAATAGATGATTGAAAATGAAGTATTTAAGGTTATTATCTAATCAATTATGTGTTTGCATCATTTTTATCGTATATATATATATATATGAATTAACATCCATGGACTGAAAATTCACAATAACGTGGAAAACGGCAAAATGTTGCCTAATTCGATGATATTTTGTTTAAATCACATGAAGGAAAAGGAGATGATAAACGTTAAAATATTGCTAAATTCGATGATTTTTCGTACGAAGCAAAATGCAAGAAAACTTGCTTAAAATGCAATATTATGCGAAATTCTGAGATTTGAAGGCCAAATCACATATCGTGATACTGCATGAAATAGTATCGAAATATTGGTAAAAATGAATATATTTACGTAATATCAAACTACATGAAAAACGTGAAAAAATCACTATATCACCATATTTGAGGATTTTAACTTCAAATCATAGAGCGAGGTTTCGTATTATTTAGTTCCAAGAAAAGACATATGACAATGTTGTTTCCAATACAAATGATAAAAAACAATGTGTTTTCATTAGAATTAACTATAATGTTCTTGATTTTCCGTTTATATTAACGAGGGAAGAAGTACACGTAAAACCGCTCTAATCCGGCTGAAACGTCGATATATGCAATAAAAACCGAACTTCTCCCCTTTTCAATATCTTACTCAGTATTTTACCGAGAAACAAATAGATGATTGAAAATGAAGTATTTAAGGTTATTATGTAATCAATTATGTGTTTGCATCATTTTTATCATATATATAATGAATTAATACCCATAGACTGAAAATTCACAAAAACGTGGAAAAACGGCAAAATATTGCCTAATTCGATGATGTTTTGTTTAAATCAAATAAAGGAAAAGGGGATGATAAACGTCAAAATATTGCTAAATTCGATGATTTTTCGTACGAAACAAAATGCAAGAAAACTTGCTTAAAATGCAATATTATGCGAAATTCTGAGATTTGAAGGCCAAATCACATATCGTGATACTACATGAAATAGTATCGAAATATTGGTAAAAATGAATATATTTGCGTAATATCAAACTACATGATTAACGTGAAAAAGTCACTATTTTACCATATTTGAGGATTTTACCTTCAAATCATAGAGCGAGGTTTCGTATTATTTAGTTCCATGAAAAGATATATGACAATGTTGTTTCCAATACAAATGATAAAAAACAATGTGTTTTCATTAGAATTAACTATAATGTTCTTGATTTTCCGTTTATATTAACGAGGGAAGATGTACACGTAAAACCGCTCTAATCCGGCTGAAACGTCGATATATGCAATAAAAAGCGAACTTCTCCCCTTTTCAATATCTTACTCAGTATTTTAACGAGAAACAAATAGATGATTGAAAATGAAGTATTTAAGGTTATTATCTAATCAATTATGTGTTTGCATCATTTTTATCGTATATATATATGAATTAATACCCATGGACTGAAAATTTACAAAAACGTGGAAAACGGCAAAATATTGCCTAATTCGATGATATTTTGTTTAAATCACATGAAGGAAAAGGGGATGATAAACGTCAAAATATTGCTAAATTCGATGATTTTTCTTACGAAACAAAATGCAAGAAAACTTGCTTAAAATGCAATAATATGCAAAATTCTGAGATTTGAAGGCCAAATCACATATCGTGGTACTACATGAAATAGTATCGAAATAATGGTAAAAATGAATATATTTACGTAATATCAAACTACATGAAAAACGTGAAAAAAGTCACTATTTAGACATATTTGAGGATTTTAACTTTAAATCATAGAGCGAGGTTTCGTATTTTTTGGATCCAAGAAAAGACATATGACAATGTTGTTTCCAATACAAATGATAAAAATCAAAGTGTTTTCATTAGAATTAACTAAAATGTTCCTGGTTTTCCGTTTATATTACCGATGGAAGATATACACGAAAATCGCTCTATTCCGGCTGAAACGTCGATATATGCAATAAAAACAGAACTTCTCCCCTTTTCAATAATTTACTCAGTATTTTAACGAGAAACAAATAGATGATTGAAAATGAAGTATTTAAGGTTATTATCTAATCAATTATGTGTTTGCATCATTTTTATCTTATATATATGAATTAAAACCCATGGACGGAAAATTCACAAAAACGTGGAAAACGGCAAAATATTGCCTAATTCGATGATATTTTGTTTAAATCACATGAAGGAAAAGGAGATGATAAACGTTAAAATATTGCTAAATTCGATGATTTTTCGTACGAAACAAAATGCAAAAAAACTTGCTTGAAATGCGATATTATGCGAAATTCTGGGATTTGAAGGCCAAATCACATATCGTGATACTACATGAAATAGTATCGAAATATTGGTAAAAATGAATATATTTACGTAATATCAAACTACATGAAAAACGTGAAAAAAGTCACTATATAACCATATTTGAGGATTTTAACTTCAAATCATAGATCGAGGTTTCGTATTATTTAGATCCAAGAAAAGACATATGACAATGTTGTTTCCAATACAAATGATAAAAAACAATGTGTTTTCATTAGAAATAACTAAAATGTTCTTGATTTTCCGTTTATATTAACGAGGGAAGAAGTACACGTAAAACCGCTCTAATCCGGCTGAAACGTCGATATATGCAATAAAAACCGAACTTCTCCCCTTTTCAATATCTTACTCAGTATTTTACCGAGAAACAAATAGATGATTGAAAATGAAGTATTTAAGGTTATTATCTAATCAATTATGTGTTTGCATCATTTTTATCGTATATATATATATATATGAATTAACATCCATGGACTGAAAATTCACAATAACGTGGAAAACGGCAAAATGTTGCCTAATTCGATGATATTTTGTTTAAATCACATGAAGGAAAAGGAGATGATAAACGTTAAAATATTGCTAAATTCGATGATTTTTCGTACGAAGCAAAATGCAAGAAAACTTGCTTAAAATGCAATATTATGCGAAATTCTGAGATTTGAAGGCCAAATCACATATCGTGATACTGCATGAAATAGTATCGAAATATTGGTAAAAATGAATATATTTACGTAATATCAAACTACATGAAAAACGTGAAAAAATCACTATATCACCATATTTGAGGATTTTAACTTCAAATCATAGAGCGAGGTTTCGTATTATTTAGTTCCAAGAAAAGACATATGACAATGTTGTTTCCAATACAAATGATAAAAAACAATGTGTTTTCATTAGAATTAACTATAATGTTCTTGATTTTCCGTTTATATTAACGAGGGAAGAAGTACACGTAAAACCGCTCTAATCCGGCTGAAACGTCGATATATGCAATAAAAACCGAACTTCTCCCCTTTTCAATATCTTACTCAGTATTTTACCGAGAAACAAATAGATGATTGAAAATGAAGTATTTAAGGTTATTATCTAATCAATTATGTGTTTGCATCATTTTTATCATATATATAATGAATTAATACCCATAGACTGAAAATTCACAAAAACGTGGAAAAACGGCAAAATATTGCCTAATTCGATGATGTTTTGTTTAAATCAAATAAAGGAAAAGGGGATGATAAACGTCAAAATATTGCTAAATTCGATGATTTTTCGTACGAAACAAAATGCAAGAAAACTTGCTTAAAATGCAATATTATGCGAAATTCTGAGATTTGAAGGCCAAATCACATATCGTGATACTACATGAAATAGTATCGAAATATTGGTAAAAATGAATATATTTGCGTAATATCAAACTACATGATTAACGTGAAAAAGTCACTATTTTACCATATTTGAGGATTTTACCTTCAAATCATAGAGCGAGGTTTAGTATTATTTAGTTCCATGAAAAGACATATGACAATGTTGTTTCTAATACAAATGATAAAAAAACAATGTGTTTTCATTAGAATTAACTATAATGTTCTTGATTTTCCGTTTATATTAACGAGGGAAGATGTACACGTAAAACCGCTCTAATCCGGCTGAAACGTCGATATATGCAATAAAAAGCGAACTTCTCCCCTTTTCAATATCTTACTCAGTATTTTAACGAGAAACAAATAGATGATTGAAAATGAAGTATTTAAGGTTATTATCTAATCAATTATGTGTTTGCATCATTTTTATCGTATATATATATGAATTAATACCCATGGACTGAAAATTTACAAAAACGTGGAAAACGGCAAAATATTGCCTAATTCGATGATATTTTGTTTAAATCACATGAAGGAAAAGGGGATGATAAACGTCAAAATATTGCTAAATTCGATGATTTTTCGTACGAAACAAAATGCAAGAAAACTTGCTTAAAATGCAATAATATGCGAAATTCTGAGATTTGAAGGCCAAATCACATATCGTAGTACTACATGAAATAGTATCGAAATAATGGTAAAAATGAATATATTTACGTAATATCAAACTACATGAAAAACGTGAAAAAAGTCACTATTTAGACATATTTGAGGATTTTAACTTTAAATCATAGAGCGAGGTTTCGTATTTTTTGGATCCAAGAAAATACATATGACAATGTTGTTTCCAATACAAATGATAAAAATCAAAGTGTTTTCATTAGAATTAACTAAAATGTTCCTGGTTTTCCGTTTATATTACCGATGGAAGATATACACGAAAATCGCTCTATTCCGGCTGAAACGTCGATATATGCAATAAAAACAGAACTTCTCCCCTTTTCAATAATTTACTCAGTATTTTAACGAGAAACAAATAGATGATTGAAAATGAAGTATTTAAGGTTATTATCTAATCAATTATGTGTTTGCATCATTTTTATCTTATATATATGAATTAAAACCCATGGACGGAAAATTCACAAAAACGTGGAAAACGGCAAAATATTGCCTAATTCGATGATATTTTGTTTAAATCACATGAAGGAAAAGGAGATGATAAACGTTAAAATATTGCTAAATTCGATGATTTTTCGTACGAAACAAAATGCAAAAAAACTTGCTTGAAATGCGATATTATGCGAAATTCTGGGATTTGAAGGCCAAATCACATATCGTGATACTACATGAAATAGTATCGAAATATTGGTAAAAATGAATATATTTACGTAATATCAAACTACATGAAAAACGTGAAAAAAGTCACTATATAACCATATTTGAGGATTTTAACTTCAAATCATAGAGCGAGGTTTCGTATTATTTAGATCCAAGAAAAGACATATGACAATGTTTTTTCCAATACAAATGATAAAAAACAATGTGTTTTCATTAGAAATAACTAAAATGTTCTTGATTTTCCGTTTATATTAACGAGGGAAGAAGTACACGTAAAACCGCTCTAATCCGGCTGAAACGTCGATATATGCAATAAAAACCGAACTTCTCCCCTTTTCAATATCTTACTCAGTATTTTACCGAGAAACAAATAGATGATTGAAAATGAAGTATTTAAGGTTATTATCTAATCAATTATGTGTTTGCATCATTTTTATCGTATATATATATATATATGAATTAACATCCATGGACTGAAAATTCACAATAACGTGGAAAACGGCAAAATGTTGCCTAATTCGATGATATTTTGTTTAAATCACATGAAGGAAAAGGAGATGATAAACGTTAAAATATTGCTAAATTCGATGATTATTCGTACGAAGCAAAATGCAAGAAAACTTGCTTAAAATGCAATATTATGCGAAATTCTGAGATTTGAAGGCCAAATCACATATCGTGATACTGCATGAAATAGTATCGAAATATTGGTAAAAATGAATATATTTACGTAATATCAAACTACATGAAAAACGTGAAAAAAGTCACTATTTAGACATATTTGAGGATTTTAACTTTAAATCATAGAGCGAGGTTTCGTATTTTTTGGATCCAAGAAAATACATATGACAATGTTGTTTCCAATACAAATGATAAAAATCAAAGTGTTTTCATTAGAATTAACTAAAATGTTCCTGGTTTTCCGTTTATATTACCGATGGAAGATATACACGAAAATCGCTCTATTCCGGCTGAAACGTCGATATATGCAATAAAAACAGAACTTCTCCCCTTTTCAATAATTTACTCAGTATTTTAACGAGAAACAAATAGATGATTGAAAATGAAGTATTTAAGGTTATTATCTAATCAATTATGTGTTTGCATCATTTTTATCTTATATATATGAATTAAAACCCATGGACGGAAAATTCACAAAAACGTGGAAAACGGCAAAATATTGCCTAATTCGATGATATTTTGTTTAAATCACATGAAGGAAAAGGAGATGATAAACGTTAAAATATTGCTAAATTCGATGATTTTTCGTACGAAACAAAATGCAAAAAAACTTGCTTGAAATGCGATATTATGCGAAATTCTGGGATTTGAAGGCCAAATCACATATCGTGATACTACATGAAATAGTATCGAAATATTGGTAAAAATGAATATATTTACGTAATATCAAACTACATGAAAAACGTGAAAAAAGTCACTATATAACCATATTTGAGGATTTTAACTTCAAATCATAGAGCGAGGTTTCGTATTATTTAGATCCAAGAAAAGACATATGACAATGTTTTTTCCAATACAAATGATAAAAAACAATGTGTTTTCATTAGAAATAACTAAAATGTTCTTGATTTTCCGTTTATATTAACGAGGGAAGAAGTACACGTAAAACCGCTCTAATCCGGCTGAAACGTCGATATATGCAATAAAAACCGAACTTCTCCCCTTTTCAATATCTTACTCAGTATTTTACCGAGAAACAAATAGATGATTGAAAATGAAGTATTTAAGGTTATTATCTAATCAATTATGTGTTTGCATCATTTTTATCGTATATATATATATATATGAATTAACATCCATGGACTGAAAATTCACAATAACGTGGAAAACGGCAAAATGTTGCCTAATTCGATGATATTTTGTTTAAATCACATGAAGGAAAAGGAGATGATAAACGTTAAAATATTGCTAAATTCGATGATTATTCGTACGAAGCAAAATGCAAGAAAACTTGCTTAAAATGCAATATTATGCGAAATTCTGAGATTTGAAGGCCAAATCACATATCGTGATACTGCATGAAATAGTATCGAAATATTGGTAAAAATGAATATATTTACGTAATATCAAACTACATGAAAAACGTGAAAAAATCACTATATCACCATATTTGAGGATTTTAACTTCAAATCATAGAGCGAGGTTTCGTATTATTTAGTTCCAAGAAAAGACATATGACAATGTTGTTTCCAATACAAATGATAAAAAACAATGTGTTTTCATTAGAATTAACTATAATGTTCTTGATTTTCCGTTTATATTAACGAGGGAAGAAGTACACGTAAAACCGCTCTAATCCGGCTGAAATTTCGATATATGCAATAAAAACCGAACTTCTCCCCTTTTCAATATCTTACTCAGTATTTTACCGAGAAACAAATAGATGATTGAAAATGAAGTATTTAAGGTTATTATCTAATCAATTATGTGTTTGCATCATTTTTATCATATATATAATGAATTAATACCCATAGACTGAAAATTCACAAAAACGTGGAAAAACGGCAAAATATTGCCTAATTCGATGATGTTTTGTTTAAATCAAATAAAGGAAAAGGGGATGATAAACGTCAAAATATTGCTAAATTCGATGATTTTTCGTACGAAACAAAATGCAAGAAAACTTGCTTAAAATGCAATATTATGCGAAATTCTGAGATTTGAAGGCCAAATCACATATCGTGATACTACATGAAATAGTATCGAAATTTTGGTAAAAATGAATATATTTGCGTAATATCAAACTACATGATTAACGTGAAAAAGTCACTATTTTACCATATTTGAGGATTTTACCTTCAAATCATAGAGCGAGGTTTCGTATTATTTAGTTCCATGAAAAGATATATGACAATGTTGTTTCCAATACAAATGATAAAAAAACAATGTGTTTTCATTAGAATTAACTATAATGTTCTTGATTTTCCGTTTATATTAGCGAGGGAAGATGTACACGTAAAACCGCTCTAATCCGGCTGAAACGTCGATCTATGCAATAAAAAGCGAACTTCTCCCCTTTTCAATATCTTACTCAGTATTTTAACGAGAAACAAATAGATGATTGAAAATGAAGTATTTAAGGTTATTATCTAATCAATTATGTGTTTGCATCATTTTTATCGTATATATATATGAATTAATACCCATGGACTGAAAATTTACAAAAACGTGGAAAACGGCAAAATATTGCCTAATTCGATGATATTTTGTTTAAATCACATGAAGGAAAAGGGGATGATAAACGTCAAAATACTGCTAAATTCGATGATTTTTTGTACGAAACAAAATGCAAGAAAACTTGCTTAAAATGCAATAATATGCGAAATTCTGAGATTTGAAGGCCAAATCACATATCGTGGTACTACATGAAATAGTATCGAAATAATGGTAAAAATGAATATATTTACGTAATATCAAACTACATGAAAAACGTGAAAAAAGTCACTATTTAGACATATTTGAGGATTTTAACTTTAAATCATAGAGCGAGGTTTCGTATTTTTTGGATCCAAGAAAAGACATATGACAATGTTGTTTCCAATACAAATGATAAAAATCAAAGTGTTTTCATTAGAATTAACTAAAATGTTCCTGGTTTTCCGTTTATATTACCGATGGAAGATATACACGAAAATCACTCTATTCCGGCTGAAACGTCGATATATGCAATAAAAACAGAACTTCTCCCCTTTTCAATAATTTACTCAGTATTTTAACGAGAAACAAATAGATGATTGAAAATGAAGTATTTAAGGTTATTATCTAATCAATTATGTGTTTGCATCATTTTTATCTTATATATATGAATTAAAACCCATGGACGGAAAATTCACAAAAACGTGGAAAACGGCAAAATATTGCCTAATTCGATGATATTTTGTTTAAATCACATGAAGGAAAAGGAGATGATAAACGTTAAAATATTGCTAAATTCGATGATTTTTCGTACGAAACAAAATGCAAAAAAACTTGCTTGAAATGCGATATTATGCGAAATTCTGGGATTTGAAGGCCAAATCACATATCGTGATACTACATGAAATAGTATCGAAATATTGGTAAAAATGAATATATTTACGTAATATCAAACTACATGAAAAACGTGAAAAAAGTCACTATATAACCATATTTGAGGATTTTAACTTCAAATCATAGATCGAGGTTTCGTATTATTTAGATCCAAGAAAAGACATATGACAATGTTGTTTCCAATACAAATGATAAAAAACAATGTGTTTTCATTAGAAATAACTAAATGTTCTTGATTTTCCGTTTATATTAACGAGGGAAGAAGTACACGTAAAACCGCTCTAATCCGGCTGAAACGTCGATATATGCAATAAAAACCGAACTTCTCCCCTTTTCAATATCTTACTCAGTATTTTACCGAGAAACAAATAGATGATTGAAAATGAAGTATTTAAGGTTATTATCTAATCAATTATGTGTTTGCATCATTTTTATCGTATATATATATATATATATGAATTAACATCCATGGACTGAAAATTCACAATAACGTGGAAAACGGCAAAATGTTGCCTAATTCGATGATATTTTGTTTAAATCACATGAAGGAAAAGGAGATGATAAACGTTAAAATATTGCTAAATTCGATGATTTTTCGTACGAAGCAAAATGCAAGAAAACTTGCTTAAAATGCAATATTATGCGAAATTCTGAGATTTGAAGGCCAAATCACATATCGTGATACTGCATGAAATAGTATCGAAATATTGGTAAAAATGAATATATTTACGTAATATCAAACTACATGAAAAACGTGAAAAAATCACTATATCACCATATTTGAGGATTTTAACTTCAAATCATAGAGCGAGGTTTCGTATTATTTAGTTCCAAGAAAAGACATATGACAATGTTGTTTCCAATACAAATGATAAAAAACAATGTGTTTTCATTAGAATTAACTATAATGTTCTTGATTTTCCGTTTATATTAACGAGGGAAGAAGTACACGTAAAACCGCTCTAATCCGGCTGAAACGTCGATATATGCAATAAAAACCGAACTTCTCCCCTTTTCAATATCTTACTCAGTATTTTACCGAGAAACAAATAGATGATTGAAAATGAAGTATTTAAGGTTATTATCTAATCAATTATGTGTTTGCATCATTTTTATCATATATATAATGAATTAATACCCATAGACTGAAAATTCACAAAAACGTGGAAAAACGGCAAAATATTGCCTAATTCGATGATGTTTTGTTTAAATCAAATAAAGGAAAAGGGGATGATAAACGTCAAAATATTGCTAAATTCGATGATTTTTCGTACGAAACAAAATGCAAGAAAACTTGCTTAAAATGCAATATTATGCGAAATTCTGAGATTTGAAGGCCAAATCACATATCGTGATACTACATGAAATAGTATCGAAATATTGGTAAAAATGAATATATTTGCGTAATATCAAACTACATGATTAACGTGAAAAAGTCACTATTTTACCATATTTGAGGATTTTACCTTCAAATCATAGAGCGAGGTTTAGTATTATTTAGTTCCATGAAAAGACATATGACAATGTTGTTTCCAATACAAATGATAAAAAACAATGTGTTTTCATTAGAATTAACTATAATGTTCTTGATTTTCCGTTTATATTAACGAGGGAAGATGTACACGTAAAACCGCTCTAATCCGGCTGAAACGTCGATATATGCAATAAAAAGCGAACTTCTCCCCTTTTCAATATCTTACTCAGTATTTTAACGAGAAACAAATAGATGATTGAAAATGAAGTATTTAAGGTTATTATCTAATCAATTATGTGTTTGCATCATTTTTATCGTATATATATATGAATTAATACCCATGGACTGAAAATTTACAAAAACGTGGAAAACGGCAAAATATTGCCTAATTCGATGATATTTTGTTTAAATCACATGAAGGAAAAGGGGATGATAAACGTCAAAATATTGCTAAATTCGATGATTTTTCGTACGAAACAAAATGCAAGAAAACTTGCTTAAAATGCAATAATATGCGAAATTCTGAGATTTGAAGGCCAAATCACATATCGTAGTACTACATGAAATAGTATCGAAATAATGGTAAAAATGAATATATTTACGTAATATCAAACTACATGAAAAACGTGAAAAAAGTCACTATTTAGACATATTTGAGGATTTTAACTTTAAATCATAGAGCGAGGTTTCGTATTTTTTGGATCCAAGAAAATACATATGACAATGTTGTTTCCAATACAAATGATAAAAATCAAAGTGTTTTCATTAGAATTAACTAAAATGTTCCTGGTTTTCCGTTTATATTACCGATGGAAGATATACACGAAAATCGCTCTATTCCGGCTGAAACGTCGATATATGCAATAAAAACAGAACTTCTCCCCTTTTCAATAATTTACTCAGTATTTTAACGAGAAACAAATAGATGATTGAAAATGAAGTATTTAAGGTTATTATCTAATCAATTATGTGTTTGCATCATTTTTATCTTATATATATGAATTAAAACCCATGGACGGAAAATTCACAAAAACGTGGAAAACGGCAAAATATTGCCTAATTCGATGATATTTTGTTTAAATCACATGAAGGAAAAGGAGATGATAAACGTTAAAATATTGCTAAATTCGATGATTTTTCGTACGAAACAAAATGCAAAAAAACTTGCTTGAAATGCGATATTATGCGAAATTCTGGGATTTGAAGGCCAAATCACATATCGTGATACTACATGAAATAGTATCGAAATATTGGTAAAAATGAATATATTTACGTAATATCAAACTACATGAAAAACGTGAAAAAAGTCACTATATAACCATATTTGAGGATTTTAACTTCAAATCATAGAGCGAGGTTTCGTATTATTTAGATCCAAGAAAAGACATATGACAATGTTTTTTCCAATACAAATGATAAAAAACAATGTGTTTTCATTAGAAATAACTAAAATGTTCTTGATTTTCCGTTTATATTAACGAGGGAAGAAGTACACGTAAAACCGCTCTAATCCGGCTGAAACGTCGATATATGCAATAAAAACCGAACTTCTCCCCTTTTCAATATCTTACTCAGTATTTTACCGAGAAACAAATAGATGATTGAAAATGAAGTATTTAAGGTTATTATCTAATCAATTATGTGTTTGCATCATTTTTATCGTATATATATATATATATATGAATTAACATCCATGGACTGAAAATTCACAATAACGTGGAAAACGGCAAAATGTTGCCTAATTCGATGATATTTTGTTTAAATCACATGAAGGAAAAGGAGATGATAAACGTTAAAATATTGCTAAATTCGATGATTATTCGTACGAAGCAAAATGCAAGAAAACTTGCTTAAAATGCAATATTATGCGAAATTCTGAGATTTGAAGGCCAAATCACATATCGTGATACTGCATGAAATAGTATCGAAATATTGGTAAAAATGAATATATTTACGTAATATCAAACTACATGAAAAACGTGAAAAAATCACTATATCACCATATTTGAGGATTTTAACTTCAAATCATAGAGCGAGGTTTCGTATTATTTAGTTCCAAGAAAAGACATATGACAATGTTGTTTCCAATACAAATGATAAAAAACAATGTGTTTTCATTAGAATTAACTATAATGTTCTTGATTTTCCGTTTATATTAACGTGGGAAGAAGTACACGTAAAACCGCTCTAATCCGGCTGAAACGTCGATATATGCAATAAAAACCGAACTTCTCCCCTTTTCAATATCTTACTCAGTATTTTACCGAGAAACAAATAGATGATTGAAAATGAAGTATTTAATGTTATTATCTAATCAATTATGTGTTTGCATCATTTTTATCATATATATAATGAATTAATACCCATAGACTGAAAATTCACAAAAACGTGGAAAAACGGCAAAATATTGCCTAATTCGATGATGTTTTGTTTAAATCAAATAAAGGAAAAGGGGATGATAAACGTCAAAATATTGCTAAATTCGATGATTTTTCGTACGAAACAAAATGCAAGAAAACTTGCTTAAAATGCAATATTATGCGAAATTCTGAGATTTGAAGGCCAAATCACATATCGTGATACTACATGAAATAGTATCGAAATATTGGTAAAAATGAATATATTTGCGTAATATCAAACTACATGATTAACGTGAAAAAGTCACTATTTTACCATATTTGAGGATTTTACCTTCAAATCATAGAGCGAGGTTTAGTATTATTTAGTTCCATGAAAAGACATATGACAATGTTGTTTCCAATACAAATGATAAAAAAACAATGTGTTTTCATTAGAATTAACTATAATGTTCTTCATTTTCCGTTTATATTAACGAGGGAAGATGTACACGTAAAACCGCTCTAATCCGGCTGAAACGTCGATATATGCAATAAAAACCGAACTTCTCCCCTTTTCAATATCTTACTCAGTATTTTAACGAGAAACAAATAGATGATTGAAAATGAAGTATTTAAGGTTATTATCTAATCAATTATGTGTTTGCATCATTTTTATCGTATATATATATGAATTAATACCCATGGACTGAAAATTTACAAAAACGTGGAAAACGGCAAAATATTGCCTAATTCGATGATATTTTGTTTAAATCACATGAAGGAAAAGGGGATGATAAACGTCAAAATATTGCTAAATTCGATGATTTTTCGTACGAAACAAAATGCAAGAAAACTTGCTTAAAATGCAATAATATGCGAAATTCTGAGATTTGAAGGCCAAATCACATATCGTAGTACTACATGAAATAGTATCGAAATAATGGTAAAAATGAATATATTTACGTAATATCAAACTACATGAAAAACGTGAAAAAAGTCACTATTTAGACATATTTGAGGATTTTAACTTTAAATCATAGAGCGAGGTTTCGTATTTTTTGGATCCAAGAAAATACATATGACAATGTTGTTTCCAATACAAATGATAAAAATCAAAGTGTTTTCATTAGAATTAACTAAAATGTTCCTGGTTTTCCGTTTATATTACCGATGGAAGATATACACGAAAATCGCTCTATTCCGGCTGAAACGTCGATATATGCAATAAAAACAGAACTTCTCCCCTTTTCAATAATTTACTCAGTATTTTAACGAGAAACAAATAGATGATTGAAAATGAAGTATTTAAGGTTATTATCTAATCAATTATGTGTTTGCATCATTTTTATCTTATATATATGAATTAAAACCCATGGACGGAAAATTCACAAAAACGTGGAAAACGGCAAAATATTGCCTAATTCGATGATATTTTGTTTAAATCACATGAAGGAAAAGGAGATGATAAACGTTAAAATATTGCTAAATTCGATGATTTTTCGTACGAAACAAAATGCAAAAAAACTTGCTTGAAATGCGATATTATGCGAAATTCTGGGATTTGAAGGCCAAATCACATATCGTGATACTACATGAAATAGTATCGAAATATTGGTAAAAATGAATATATTTACGTAATATCAAACTACATGAAAAACGTGAAAAAAGTCACTATATAACCATATTTGAGGATTTTAACTTCAAATCATAGAGCGAGGTTTCGTATTATTTAGATCCAAGAAAAGACATATGACAATGTTTTTTCCAATACAAATGATAAAAAACAATGTGTTTTCATTAGAAATAACTAAAATGTTCTTGATTTTCCGTTTATATTAACGAGGGAAGAAGTACACGTAAAACCGCTCTAATCCGGCTGAAACGTCGATATATGCAATAAAAACCGAACTTCTCCCCTTTTCAATATCTTACTCAGTATTTTACCGAGAAACAAATAGATGATTGAAAATGAAGTATTTAAGGTTATTATCTAATCAATTATGTGTTTGCATCATTTTTATCGTATATATATATATATATATGAATTAACATCCATGGACTGAAAATTCACAATAACGTGGAAAACGGCAAAATGTTGCCTAATTCGATGATATTTTGTTTAAATCACATGAAGGAAAAGGAGATGATAAACGTTAAAATATTGCTAAATTCGATGATTATTCGTACGAAGCAAAATGCAAGAAAACTTGCTTAAAATGCAATATTATGCGAAATTCTGAGATTTGAAGGCCAAATCACATATCGTGATACTGCATGAAATAGTATCGAAATATTGGTAAAAATGAATATATTTACGTAATATCAAACTACATGAAAAACGTGAAAAAATCACTATATCACCATATTTGAGGATTTTAACTTCAAATCATAGAGCGAGGTTTCGTATTATTTAGTTCCAAGAAAAGACATATGACAATGTTGTTTCCAATACAAATGATAAAAAACAATGTGTTTTCATTAGAATTAACTATAATGTTCTTGATTTTCCGTTTATATTAACGTGGGAAGAAGTACACGTAAAACCGCTCTAATCCGGCTGAAACGTCGATATATGCAATAAAAACCGAACTTCTCCCCTTTTCAATATCTTACTCAGTATTTTACCGAGAAACAAATAGATGATTGAAAATGAAGTATTTAAGGTTATTATCTAATCAATTATGTGTTTGCATCATTTTTATCATATATATAATGAATTAATACCCATAGACTGAAAATTCACAAAAACGTGGAAAAACGGCAAAATATTGCCTAATTCGATGATGTTTTGTTTAAATCAAATAAAGGAAAAGGGGATGATAAACGTCAAAATATTGCTAAATTCGATGATTTTTCGTACGAAACAAAATGCAAGAAAACTTGCTTAAAATGCAATATTATGCGAAATTCTGAGATTTGAAGGCCAAATCACATATCGTGATACTACATGAAATAGTATCGAAATATTGGTAAAAATGAATATATTTGCGTAATATCAAACTACATGATTAACGTGAAAAAGTCACTATTTTACCATATTTGAGGATTTTACCTTCAAATCATAGAGCGAGGTTTAGTATTATTTAGTTCCATGAAAAGACATATGACAATGTTGTTTCCAATACAAATGATAAAAAAACAATGTGTTTTCATTAGAATTAACTATAATGTTCCTGATTTTCCGTTTATATTAACGAGGGAAGATGTACACGTAAAACCGCTCTAATCCGGCTGAAACGTCGATATATGCAATAAAAACCGAACTTCTCCCCTTTTCAATATCTTACTCAGTATTTTAACGAGAAACAAATAGATGATTGAAAATGAAGTATTTAAGGTTATTATCTAATCAATTATGTGTTTGCATCATTTTTATCGTATATATATATGAATTAATACCCATGGACTGAAAATTTACAAAAACGTGGAAAACGGCAAAATATTGCCTAATTCGATGATATTTTGTTTAAATCACATGAAGGAAAAGGGGATGATAAACGTCAAAATATTGCTAAATTCGATGATTTTTCGTACGAAACAAAATGCAAGAAAACTTGCTTAAAATGCAATAATATGCGAAATTCTGAGATTTGAAGGCCAAATCACATATCGTAGTACTACATGAAATAGTATCGAAATAATGGTAAAAATGAATATATTTACGTAATATCAAACTACATGAAAAACGTGAAAAAAGTCACTATTTAGACATATTTGAGGATTTTAACTTTAAATCATAGAGCGAGGTTTCGTATTTTTGGATCCAAGAAAATACATATGACAATGTTGTTTCCAATACAAATGATAAAAATCAAAGTGTTTTCATTAGAATTAACTAAAATGTTCCTGGTTTTCCGTTTATATTACCGATGGAAGATATACACGAAAATCGCTCTATTCCGGCTGAAACGTCGATATATGCAATAAAAACAGAACTTCTCCCCTTTTCAATAATTTACTCAGTATTTTAACGAGAAACAAATAGATGATTGAAAATGAAGTATTTAAGGTTATTATCTAATCAATTATGTGTTTGCATCATTTTTATCTTATATATATGAATTAAAACCCATGGACGGAAAATTCACAAAAACGTGGAAAACGGCAAAATATTGCCTAATTCGATGATATTTTGTTTAAATCACATGAAGGAAAAGGAGATGATAAACGTTAAAATATTGCTAAATTCGATGATTTTTCGTACGAAACAAAATGCAAAAAAACTTGCTTGAAATGCGATATTATGCGAAATTCTGGGATTTGAAGGCCAAATCACATATCGTGATACTACATGAAATAGTATCGAAATATTGGTAAAAATGAATATATTTACGTAATATCAAACTACATGAAAAACGTGAAAAAAGTCACTATATAACCATATTTGAGGATTTTAACTTCAAATCATAGAGCGAGGTTTCGTATTATTTAGATCCAAGAAAAGACATATGACAATGTTTTTTCCAATACAAATGATAAAAAACAATGTGTTTTCATTAGAAATAACTAAAATGTTCTTGATTTTCCGTTTATATTAACGAGGGAAGAAGTACACGTAAAACCGCTCTAATCCGGCTGAAACGTCGATATATGCAATAAAAACCGAACTTCTCCCCTTTTCAATATCTTACTCAGTATTTTACCGAGAAACAAATAGATGATTGAAAATGAAGTATTTAAGGTTATTATCTAATCAATTATGTGTTTGCATCATTTTTATCGTATATATATATATATATGAATTAACATCCATGGACTGAAAATTCACAATAACGTGGAAAACGGCAAAATGTTGCCTAATTCGATGATATTTTGTTTAAATCACATGAAGGAAAAGGAGATGATAAACGTTAAAATATTGCTAAATTCGATGATTATTCGTACGAAGCAAAATGCAAGAAAACTTGCTTAAAATGCAATATTATGCGAAATTCTGAGATTTGAAGGCCAAATCACATATCGTGATACTGCATGAAATAGTATCGAAATATTGGTAAAAATGAATATATTTACGTAATATCAAACTACATGAAAAACGTGAAAAAATCACTATATCACCATATTTGAGGATTTTAACTTCAAATCATAGAGCGAGGTTTCGTATTATTTAGTTCCAAGAAAAGACATATGACAATGTTGTTTCCAATACAAATGATAAAAAACAATGTGTTTTCATTAGAATTAACTATAATGTTCTTGATTTTCCGTTTATATTAACGTGGGAAGAAGTACACGTAAAACCGCTCTAATCCGGCTGAAACGTCGATATATGCAATAAAAACCGAACTTCTCCCCTTTTCAATATCTTACTCAGTATTTTACCGAGAAACAAATAGATGATTGAAAATGAAGTATTTAAGGTTATTATCTAATCAATTATGTGTTTGCATCATTTTTATCATATATATAATGAATTAATACCCATAGACTGAAAATTCACAAAAACGTGGAAAAACGGCAAAATATTGCCTAATTCGATGATGTTTTGTTTAAATCAAATAAAGGAAAAGGGGATGATAAACGTCAAAATATTGCTAAATTCGATGATTTTTCGTACGAAACAAAATGCAAGAAAACTTGCTTAAAATGCAATATTATGCGAAATTCTGAGATTTGAAGGCCAAATCACATATCGTGATACTACATGAAATAGTATCGAAATATTGGTAAAAATGAATATATTTGCGTAATATCAAACTACATGATTAACGTGAAAAAGTCACTATTTTACCATATTTGAGGATTTTACCTTCAAATCATAGAGCGAGGTTTAGTATTATTTAGTTCCATGAAAAGACATATGACAATGTTGTTTCCAATACAAATGATAAAAAAACAATGTGTTTTCATTAGAATTAACTATAATGTTCTTGATTTTCCGTTTATATTAACGAGGGAAGATGTACACGTAAAACCGCTCTAATCCGGCTGAAACGTCGATATATGCAATAAAAACCGAACTTCTCCCCTTTTCAATATCTTACTCAGTATTTTAACGAGAAACAAATAGATGATTGAAAATGAAGTATTTAAGGTTATTATCTAATCAATTATGTGTTTGCATCATTTTTATCGTATATATATATGAATTAATACCCATGGACTGAAAATTTACAAAAACGTGGAAAACGGCAAAATATTGCCTAATTCGATGATATTTTGTTTAAATCACATGAAGGAAAAGGGGATGATAAACGTCAAAATATTGCTAAATTCGATGATTTTTCGTACGAAACAAAATGCAAGAAAACTTGCTTAAAATGCAATAATATGCGAAATTCTGAGATTTGAAGGCCAAATCACATATCGTAGTACTACATGAAATAGTATCGAAATAATGGTAAAAATGAATATATTTACGTAATATCAAACTACATGAAAAACGTGAAAAAAGTCACTATTTAGACATATTTGAGGATTTTAACTTTAAATCATAGAGCGAGGTTTCGTATTTTTGGATCCAAGAAAATACATATGACAATGTTGTTTCCAATACAAATGATAAAAATCAAAGTGTTTTCATTAGAATTAACTAAAATGTTCCTGGTTTTCCGTTTATATTACCGATGGAAGATATACACGAAAATCGCTCTATTCCGGCTGAAACGTCGATATATGCAATAAAAACAGAACTTCTCCCCTTTTCAATAATTTACTCAGTATTTTAACGAGAAACAAATAGATGATTGAAAATGAAGTATTTAAGGTTATTATCTAATCAATTATGTGTTTGCATCATTTTTATCTTATATATATGAATTAAAACCCATGGACGGAAAATTCACAAAAACGTGGAAAACGGCAAAATATTGCCTAATTCGATGATATTTTGTTTAAATCACATGAAGGAAAAGGAGATGATAAACGTTAAAATATTGCTAAATTCGATGATTTTTCGTACGAAACAAAATGCAAAAAAACTTGCTTGAAATGCGATATTATGCGAAATTCTGGGATTTGAAGGCCAAATCACATATCGTGATACTACATGAAATAGTATCGAAATATTGGTAAAAATGAATATATTTACGTAATATCAAACTACATGAAAAACGTGAAAAAAGTCACTATATAACCATATTTGAGGATTTTAACTTCAAATCATAGAGCGAGGTTTCGTATTATTTAGATCCAAGAAAAGACATATGACAATGTTTTTTCCAATACAAATGATAAAAAACAATGTGTTTTCATTAGAAATAACTAAAATGTTCTTGATTTTCCGTTTATATTAACGAGGGAAGAAGTACACGTAAAACCGCTCTAATCCGGCTGAAACGTCGATATATGCAATAAAAACCGAACTTCTCCCCTTTTCAATATCTTACTCAGTATTTTACCGAGAAACAAATAGATGATTGAAAATGAAGTATTTAAGGTTATTATCTAATCAATTATGTGTTTGCATCATTTTTATCGTATATATATATATATATGAATTAACATCCATGGACTGAAAATTCACAATAACGTGGAAAACGGCAAAATGTTGCCTAATTCGATGATATTTTGTTTAAATCACATGAAGGAAAAGGAGATGATAAACGTTAAAATATTGCTAAATTCGATGATTATTCGTACGAAGCAAAATGCAAGAAAACTTGCTTAAAATGCAATATTATGCGAAATTCTGAGATTTGAAGGCCAAATCACATATCGTGATACTGCATGAAATAGTATCGAAATATTGGTAAAAATGAATATATTTACGTAATATCAAACTACATGAAAAACGTGAAAAAAGTCACTATATCACCATATTTGAGGATTTTAACTTCAAATCATAGAGCGAGGTTTCGTATTATTTAGTTCCAAGAAAAGACATATGACAATGTTGTTTCCAATACAAATGATAAAAAACAATGTGTTTTCATTAGAATTAACTATAATGTTCTTGATTTTCCGTTTATATTAACGTGGGAAGAAGTACACGTAAAACCGCTCTAATCCGGCTGAAACGTCGATATATGCAATAAAAACCGAACTTCTCCCCTTTTCAATATCTTACTCAGTATTTTACCGAGAAACAAATAGATGATTGAAAATGAAGTATTTAAGGTTATTATCTAATCAATTATGTGTTTGCATCATTTTTATCATATATATAATGAATTAATACCCATAGACTGAAAATTCACAAAAACGTGGAAAAACGGCAAAATATTGCCTAATTCGATGATGTTTTGTTTAAATCAAATAAAGGAAAAGGGGATGATAAACGTCAAAATATTGCTAAATTCGATGATTTTTCGTACGAAACAAAATGCAAGAAAACTTGCTTAAAATGCAATATTATGCGAAATTCTGAGATTTGAAGGCCAAATCACATATCGTGATACTACATGAAATAGTATCGAAATATTGGTAAAAATGAATATATTTGCGTAATATCAAACTACATGATTAACGTGAAAAAGTCACTATTTTACCATATTTGAGGATTTTACCTTCAAATCATAGAGCGAGGTTTAGTATTATTTAGTTCCATGAAAAGACATATGACAATGTTGTTTCCAATACAAATGATAAAAAAACAATGTGTTTTCATTAGAATTAACTATAATGTTCTTGATTTTCCGTTTATATTAACGAGGGAAGATGTACACGTAAAACCGCTCTAATCCGGCTGAAACGTCGATATATGCAATAAAAACCGAACTTCTCCCCTTTTCAATATCTTACTCAGTATTTTAACGAGAAACAAATAGATGATTGAAAATGAAGTATTTAAGGTTATTATCTAATCAATTATGTGTTTGCATCATTTTTATCGTATATATATATGAATTAATACCCATGGACTGAAAATTTACAAAAACGTGGAAAACGGCAAAATATTGCCTAATTCGATGATATTTTGTTTAAATCACATGAAGGAAAAGGGATGATAAACGTCAAAATATTGCTAAATTCGATGATTTTTCGTACGAAACAAAATGCAAGAAAACTTGCTTAAAATGCAATAATATGCGAAATTCTGAGATTTGAAGGCCAAATCACATATCGTAGTACTACATGAAATAGTATCGAAATAATGGTAAAAATGAATATATTTACGTAATATCAAACTACATGAAAAACGTGAAAAAAGTCACTATTTAGACATATTTGAGGATTTTAACTTTAAATCATAGAGCGAGGTTTCGTATTTTTTGGATCCAAGAAAATACATATGACAATGTTGTTTCCAATACAAATGATAAAAATCAAAGTGTTTTCATTAGAATTAACTAAAATGTTCCTGGTTTTCCGTTTATATTACCGATGGAAGATATACACGAAAATCGCTCTATTCCGGCTGAAACGTCGATATATGCAATAAAAACAGAACTTCTCCCCTTTTCAATAATTTACTCAGTATTTTAACGAGAAACAAATAGATGATTGAAAATGAAGTATTTAAGGTTATTATCTAATCAATTATGTGTTTGCATCATTTTTATCTTATATATATGAATTAAAACCCATGGACGGAAAATTCACAAAAACGTGGAAAACGGCAAAATATTGCCTAATTCGATGATATTTTGTTTAAATCACATGAAGGAAAAGGAGATGATAAACGTTAAAATATTGCTAAATTCGATGATTTTTCGTACGAAACAAAATGCAAAAAAACTTGCTTGAAATGCGATATTATGCGAAATTCTGGGATTTGAAGGCCAAATCACATATCGTGATACTACATGAAATAGTATCGAAATATTGGTAAAAATGAATATATTTACGTAATATCAAACTACATGAAAAACGTGAAAAAAGTCACTATATAACCATATTTGAGGATTTTAACTTCAAATCATAGAGCGAGGTTTCGTATTATTTAGATCCAAGAAAAGACATATGACAATGTTGTTTCCAATACAAATGATAAAAAACAATGTGTTTTCATTAGAAATAACTAAAATGTTCTTGATTTTCCGTTTATATTAACGAGGGAAGAAGTACACGTAAAACCGCTCTAATCCGGCTGAAACGTCGATATATGCAATAAAAACCGAACTTCTCCCCTTTTCAATATCTTACTCAGTATTTTACCGAGAAACAAATAGATGATTGAAAATGAAGTATTTAAGGTTATTATCTAATCAATTATGTGTTTGCATCATTTTTATCGTATATATATATATATGAATTAACATCCATGGACTGAAAATTCACAATAACGTGGAAAACGGCAAAATGTTGCCTAATTCGATGATATTTTGTTTAAATCACATGAAGGAAAAGGAGATGATAAACGTTAAAATATTGCTAAATTCGATGATTATTCGTACGAAGCAAAATGCAAGAAAACTTGCTTAAAATGCAATATTATGCGAAATTCTGAGATTTGAAGGCCAAATCACATATCGTGATACTGCATGAAATAGTATCGAAATATTGGTAAAAATGAATATATTTACGTAATATCAAACTACATGAAAAACGTGAAAAAATCACTATATCACCATATTTGAGGATTTTAACTTCAAATCATAGAGCGAGGTTTCGTATTATTTAGTTCCAAGAAAAGACATATGACAATGTTGTTTCCAATACAAATGATAAAAAACAATGTGTTTTCATTAGAATTAACTATAATGTTCTTGATTTTCCGTTTATATTAACGTGGGAAGAATGTACACGTAAAACCGCTCTAATCCGGCTGAAACGTCGATATATGCAATAAAAACCGAACTTCTCCCCTTTTCAATATCTTACTCAGTATTTTACCGAGAAACAAATAGATGATTGAAAATGAAGTATTTAATGTTATTATCTAATCAATTATGTGTTTGCATCATTTTTATCATATATATAATGAATTAATACCCATAGACTGAAAATTCACAAAAACGTGGAAAAACGGCAAAATATTGCCTAATTCGATGATGTTTTGTTTAAATCAAATAAAGGAAAAGGGGATGATAAACGTCAAAATATTGCTAAATTCGATGATTTTTCGTACGAAACAAAATGCAAGAAAACTTGCTTAAAATGCAATATTATGCGAAATTCTGAGATTTGAAGGCCAAATCACATATCGTGATACTACATGAAATAGTATCGAAATATTGGTAAAAATGAATATATTTGCGTAATATCAAACTACATGATTAACGTGAAAAAGTCACTATTTTACCATATTTGAGGATTTTACCTTCAAATCATAGAGCGAGGTTTCGTATTATTTAGTTCCATGAAAAGACATATGACAATGTTGTTTCCAATACAAATGATAAAAAAACAATGTGTTTTCATTAGAATTAACTATAATGTTCTTGATTTTCCGTTTATATTAACGAGGGAAGATGTACACGTAAAACCGCTCTAATCCGGCTGAAACGTCGATATATGCAATAAAAACCGAACTTCTCCCCTTTTCAATATCTTACTCAGTATTTTAACGAGAAACAAATAGATGATTGAAAATGAAGTATTTAAGGTTATTATCTAATCAATTATGTGTTTGCATCATTTTTATCGTATATATATATGAATTAATACCCATGGACTGAAAATTCACAAAACGTGGAAAACGGCAAAATATTGCCTAATTCGATGATATTTTGTTTAAATCACATGAAGGAAAAGGGAGATGATAAACGTCAAAATATTGCTAAATTCGATGATTTTTCGTACGAAACAAAATGCAAGAAAACTTGCTTAAAATGCAATAATTATGCGAAATTCTGAGATTTGAAGGCCAAATCACATATCGTAGATACTACATGAAATAGTATCGAAATATTGGTAAAAATGAATATATTTACGTAATATCAAACTACATGAAAAACGTGAAAAAAGTCACTATTAGACATATTTGAGGATTTTAACTTTAAATCATAGAGCGAGGTTTCGTATTATTTGGATCCAAGAAAAGACATATGACAATGTTGTTTCCAATACAAATGATAAAAATCAATGTGTTTTCATTAGAATTAACTAAAATGTTCCTGGTTTTCCGTTTATATTACCGATGGAAGATATACACGAAAATCGCTCTATTCCGGCTGAAACGTCGATATATGCAATAAAAACAGAACTTCTCCCCTTTTCAATAATCTTACTCAGTATTTTAACGAGAAACAAATAGATGATTGAAAATGAAGTATTTAAGGTTATTATCTAATCAATTATGTGTTTGCATCATTTTTATCTTATATATATGAATTAAAACCCATGGACGGAAAATTCACAAAAACGTGGAAAACGGCAAAATATTGCCTAATTCGATGATATTTTGTTTAAATCACATGAAGGAAAAGGAGATGATAAACGTTCAAAATATTGCTAAATTCGATGATTTTTCGTACGAAACAAAATGCAAAAAACTTGCTTGAAATGCGAATATTATGCGAAATTCTGAGATTTGAAGGCCAAATCACATATCGTGATACTACATGAAATAGTATCGAAATATTGGTAAAAATGAATATATTTACGTAATATCAAACTACATGAAAAACGTGAAAAAAGTCACTATATAACCATATTTGAGGATTTTAACTTCAAATCATAGAGCGAGGTTTCGTATTATTTAGATCCAAGAAAAGACATATGACAATGTTGTTTCCAATACAAATGATAAAAAACAATGTGTTTTCATTAGAAATAACTAAATGTTCTTGATTTTCCGTTTATATTAACGAGGGAAGAAGTACACGTAAAACCGCTCTAATCCGGCTGAAACGTCGATATATGCAATAAAAACCGAACTTCTCCCCTTTTCAATATCTTACTCAGTATTTTACCGAGAAACAAATAGATGATTGAAAATGAAGTATTTAAGGTTATTATCTAATCAATTATGTGTTTGCATCATTTTTATCGTATATATATATATATGAATTAACATCCATGGACTGAAAATTCACAATAACGTGGAAAACGGCAAAATGTTGCCTAATTCGATGATATTTTGTTTAAATCACATGAAGGAAAAGGAGATGATAAACGTTAAAATATTGCTAAATTCGATGATTATTCGTACGAAGCAAAATGCAAGAAAACTTGCTTAAAATGCAATATTATGCGAAATTCTGAGATTTGAAGGCCAAATCACATATCGTGATACTGCATGAAATAGTATCGAAATATTGGTAAAAATGAATATATTTACGTAATATCAAACTACATGAAAAACGTGAAAAAATCACTATATCACCATATTTGAGGATTTTAACTTCAAATCATAGAGCGAGGTTTCGTATTATTTAGTTCCAAGAAAAGACATATGACAATGTTGTTTCCAATACAAATGATAAAAAACAATGTGTTTTCATTAGAATTAACTATAATGTTCTTGATTTTCCGTTTATATTAACGTGGGAAGAAGTACACGTAAAACCGCTCTAATCCGGCTGAAACGTCGATATATGCAATAAAAACCGAACTTCTCCCCTTTTCAATATCTTACTCAGTATTTTAACGAGAAACAAATAGATGATTGAAAATGAAGTATTTAAGGTTATTATCTAATCAATTATGTGTTTGCATCATTTTTATCATATATATAATGAATTAATACCCATAGACTGAAAATTCACAAAAACGTGGAAAAACGGCAAAATATTGCCTAATTCGATGATGTTTTGTTTAAATCAAATAAAGGAAAAGGGGATGATAAACGTCAAAATATTGCTAAATTCGATGATTTTTCGTACGAAACAAAATGCAAGAAAACTTGCTTAAAATGCAATATTATGCGAAATTCTGAGATTTGAAGGCCAAATCACATATCGTGATACTACATGAAATAGTATCGAAATATTGGTAAAAATGAATATATTTGCGTAATATCAAACTACATGATTAACGTGAAAAAGTCACTATTTTACCATATTTGAGGATTTTACCTTCAAATCATAGAGCGAGGTTTAGTATTATTTAGTTCCATGAAAAGACATATGACAATGTTGTTTCCAATACAAATGATAAAAAAACAATGTGTTTTCATTAGAATTAACTATAATGTTCTTGATTTTCCGTTTATATTAACGAGGGAAGATGTACACGTAAAACCGCTCTAATCCGGCTGAAACGTCGATATATGCAATAAAAACCGAACTTCTCCCCTTTTCAATATCTTACTCAGTATTTTAACGAGAAACAAATAGATGATTGAAAATGAAGTATTTAAGGTTATTATCTAATCAATTATGTGTTTGCATCATTTTTATCGTATATATATATGAATTAATACCCATGGACTGAAAATTTACAAAAACGTGGAAAACGGCAAAATATTGCCTAATTCGATGATATTTTGTTTAAATCACATGAAGGAAAAGGGGATGATAAACGTCAAAATATTGCTAAATTCGATGATTTTTCGTACGAAACAAAATGCAAGAAAACTTGCTTAAAATGCAATAATATGCGAAATTCTGAGATTTGAAGGCCAAATCACATATCGTAGTACTACATGAAATAGTATCGAAATAATGGTAAAAATGAATATATTTACGTAATATCAAACTACATGAAAAACGTGAAAAAAGTCACTATTTAGACATATTTGAGGATTTTAACTTTAAATCATAGAGCGAGGTTTCGTATTTTTGGATCCAAGAAAATACATATGACAATGTTGTTTCCAATACAAATGATAAAAATCAAAGTGTTTTCATTAGAATTAACTAAAATGTTCCTGGTTTTCCGTTTATATTACCGATGGAAGATATACACGAAAATCGCTCTATTCCGGCTGAAACGTCGATATATGCAATAAAAACAGAACTTCTCCCCTTTTCAATAATTTACTCAGTATTTTAACGAGAAACAAATAGATGATTGAAAATGAAGTATTTAAGGTTATTATCTAATCAATTATGTGTTTGCATCATTTTTATCTTATATATATGAATTAAAACCCATGGACGGAAAATTCACAAAAACGTGGAAAACGGCAAAATATTGCCTAATTCGATGATATTTTGTTTAAATCACATGAAGGAAAAGGAGATGATAAACGTTAAAATATTGCTAAATTCGATGATTTTTCGTACGAAACAAAATGCAAAAAAACTTGCTTGAAATGCGATATTATGCGAAATTCTGGGATTTGAAGGCCAAATCACATATCGTGATACTACATGAAATAGTATCGAAATATTGGTAAAATGAATATATTTACGTAATATCAAACTACATGAAAAACGTGAAAAAAGTCACTATATAACCATATTTGAGGATTTTAACTTCAAATCATAGAGCGAGGTTTCGTATTATTTAGATCCAAGAAAAGACATATGACAATGTTTTTTCCAATACAAATGATAAAAAACAATGTGTTTTCATTAGAAATAACTATAAATGTTCTTGATTTTCCGTTTATATTAACGAGGGAAGAATGTACACGTAAAACCGCTCTAATCCGGCTGAAACGTCGATATATGCAATAAAAACCGAACTTCTCCCCTTTTCAATATCTTACTCAGTATTTTAACGAGAAACAAATAGATGATTGAAAATGAAGTATTTAAGGTTATTATCTAATCAATTATGTGTTTGCATCATTTTTATCGTATATATATATATATGAATTAAACACCATGGACTGAAAATTCACAATAACGTGGAAAACGGCAAATATTGCCTAATTCGATGATATTTTGTTTAAATCACATGAAGGAAAAGGAGATGATAAACGTTAAAATATTGCTAAATTCGATGATTATTCGTACGAAGCAAAATGCAAGAAAACTTGCTTAAAATGCAATATTATGCGAAATTCTGAGATTTGAAGGCCAAATCACATATCGTGATACTACATGAAATAGTATCGAAATATTGGTAAAAATGAATATATTTACGTAATATCAAACTACATGAAAAACGTGAAAAAAGTCACTATATAACCATATTTGAGGATTTTAACTTCAAATCATAGAGCGAGGTTTCGTATTATTTAGTTCCAAGAAAAGACATATGACAATGTTGTTTCCAATACAAATGATAAAAAACAATGTGTTTTCATTAGAATTAACTATAATGTTCTTGATTTTCCGTTTATATTAACGAGGGAAGAATGTACACGTAAAACCGCTCTAATCCGGCTGAAACGTCGATATATGCAATAAAAACCGAACTTCTCCCCTTTTCAATATCTTACTCAGTATTTTAACGAGAAACAAATAGATGATTGAAAATGAAGTATTTAAGGTTATTATCTAATCAATTATGTGTTTGCATCATTTTTATCGTATATATATATGAATTAATACCCATGACTGAAAATTCACAAAAACGTGGAAAACGGCAAAATATTGCCTAATTCGATGATATTTTGTTTAAATCACATGAAGGAAAAGGAGATGATAAACGTTAAAATATTGCTAAATTCGATGATTTTTCGTACGAAACAAAATGCAAGAAAAACTTGCTTAAAATGCAATATTATGCGAAATTCTGAGATTTGAAGGCCAAATCACATATCGTGATACTACATGAAATAGTATCGAAATATTGGTAAAATGAATATATTTACGTAATATCAAACTACATGAATAACGTGAAAAAGTCACTATATAACCATATTTGAGGATTTTACTTCAAATCATAGAGCGAGGTTTCGTATTATTTAGTTCCAAGAAAAGACATATGACAATGTTGTTTCCAATACAAATGATAAAAAAACAATGTGTTTTCATTAGAATTAACTATAATGTTCTTGATTTTCCGTTTATATTAACGAGGGAAGATGTACACGTAAAACCGCTCTAATCCGGCTGAAACGTCGATATATGCAATAAAAACCGAACTTCTCCCCTTTTCAATATCTTACTCAGTATTTTAACGAGAAACAAATAGATGATTGAAAATGAAGTATTTAAGGTTATTATCTAATCAATTATGTGTTTGCATCATTTTTATCGTATATATATATGAATTAATACCCATGGACTGAAAATTCACAAAAACGTGGAAAACGGCAAAATATTGCCTAATTCGATGATATTTTGTTTAAATCACATGAAGGAAAAGGGGGATGATATACGTCAAAATATTGCTATATTCGATGATTTTTCGTACGAAACAAATGCAAGAAAACTTGCTTAAAATGCAATATTATGCGAAATTCTGAGATTTGAAGGCCAAATCACATATCGTGATACTACATGAAATAGTATCGAAATATTGGTAAAAATGAATATATTTACGTAATATCAAACTACATGAAAAACGTGAAAAAGTCACTATATAACCATATTTGAGGATTTTAACTTAAATCATAGAGCGAGGTTTCGTATTATTTAGATCCAAGAAAATACATATGACAATGTTGTTTCCAATACAAATGATAAAAATCAAGTGTTTTCATTAGAATTAACTAAAATGTTCTTGATTTTCCGTTTATATTACGATGGAAGATGTACACGTAAAACCGCTCTATTCCGGCTGAAACGTCCGATATATGCAATAAAAACCGAACTTCTCCCCTTTTTCAATATCTTACTCAGTATTTTAACGAGAAACAAATAGATGATTGAAAATGAAGTATTTAAGGTTATTATCTAATCAATTATGTGTTTGCATCATTTTTATCGTATATATATATATGAATTAACATACCCATGGACTGAAAATTCACAATAACGTGGAAAACGGCAAAATAGTTGCCTAATTCGATGATATTTTGTTTAAATCACATGAAGGAAAAGGAGATGATAAACGTTAAAAATATTGCTAAATTCGATGATTTTTTCGTACGAAACAAAATGCAAGAAAACTTGCTTAAAATGCGATATTATGCGAAATTCTGAGATTTGAAGGCCAAATCACATATCGTGATACTACATGAAATAGTATCGAAATATTGGTAAAAATGAATATATTTACGTAATATCAAAACTACATGAAAAACGTGAAAAAAGTCACTATATAACCATATTTGAGGATTTTAACTTCAAATCATAGAGCGAGGTTTCGTATTATTTAGATCCAAGAAAAGACATATGACAATGTTTTTTCCAATACAAATGATAAAAAACAATGTGTTTTCATTAGAAATAACTAAAATGTTCTTGATTTTCCGTTTATATTAACGAGGAAGAATGTACACGTAAAACCGCTCTAATCCGGCTGAAACGTCGATATATGCAATAAAAACCGAACTTCTCCCCTTTTTCAATATCTTACTCAGTATTTTAACGAGAAACAAATAGATGATTGAAAATGAAGTATTTAAGGTTATTATCTAATCAATTATGTGTTTGCATCATTTTATCGTATATATATATATATATTATAGAATTAACATCCATGGACTGAAAATTCACAATAAACGTGGAAAACGGCAAAATGTTGCCTAATTCGATGATATTTTGTTTAAATCACATGAAGGAAAAGGAGATGATAACGTAAAATATTGCTAATTCGATGATTATTCGTACGAAAGCAAAATGCAAGAAAACTTGCTTAAAATGCAATATTATGCGAAATTCTGAGATTTGAAGGCCAAATCACATATCGTGATACTGCATGAAATAGTATCGAAATATTGGTAAAAATGAATATATTTACGTAATATCAAACTACATGAAAAACGTGAAAAAATCACTATATCACCATATTTGAGGATTTTAACTTCAAATCATAGAGCGAGGTTTCGTATTATTTAGTTCCAAGAAAAGACATATGACAATGTTGTTTTCCAATACAAATGATAAAAAACAATGTGTTTTCATTAGAATTAACTATAATGTTCTTGATTTTCCGTTTATATTAACGTGGGAAGAAGTACACGTAAAACCGCTCTAATCCGGCTGAAACGTCGATATAGACTAAGTGCATATTAGTTTCTGTTATTAGTTAAAATGTGACCCATCGCCGCTTTCATTAATTGTCATATTTTCGGTATGAAAAGTCGTAATTTCAAACAGCGAATACGTGCAGAAAGCCAGAATTTGGCTCCAAAATATGGCTCAAGCGTCGAATTTGGATTTTTTGGGATATTTTCAAAACTGCAGGGTGGGTTTGGGCAAAATGTGACACATCGCAGCTCTCAGTAATTGGCATATTTTCGGTATAAAATTCGTAATTTTAAACTGCGAATACGTGCAGAGAGCCAGAATTTGGTTCCAAAATATGGCTCAAGGCTCGATATAGGGATATTTTGAAAACTGCCGGGGAGGGTTTGGGCAAAATTTGACCCATCGCTGCTCTAAGTAATTGACATGTTTTCGGTATAAAAAGTCGTAATTTCAAACTGCGAATACGTGTTGAGAGCGAGAATTTGGCTCCAAAATATTGATTAAGCGTCGAAATTGTGATGTTTGGGATATTTTGAAAACAGCAGGGAGGGTTTGGCCAAAATGTGATACATCGCCGCTCTCTGTAATTGGCATATTTTCTGTATGAAAATCGAAATTTCAAACTGCGAATACGTGCAGAGAGCGAGAATTTTTGCTCCAAAATATTGCTCAAGCGTCGAATTTGGAAATTTTGGGATATTTAAAATCTGCAGGTTGGGTTTAGGCAAAATGTAACCCATCGCAGCTTTCAGTAATTGGCATATTTTCGGTATAAAACGTCGTAATTTCAAACTGCGAATACGTGCAGAAAGCCAGAATTTGGCTCCAAAATATGGCTCAAGCGTCGAATTTGGGTGGTGTGAGATATTTTCAAAACTGCAGGGTGGGTTTGGGCAAAATGTGACCCAACGCAGCTCTTAGCAATTGGCATATTTTCGGTATAAAATTCGTAATTTTAAACTGCGAATACGTGCAAAGCATCAGAATTTGGCTCCAAAATATAGCTCAAGCGTCGAATTTGGGATGTTTGGGATATTTTGAAAACTGCTGGGAGGGTTTGTGGCAAAATATGATCCATAGCCGCTGTCAGTGATTGGCATATTTTCGGTAAAAAAAGTCGTAATTTCAAACTGCGAAAACGTGCACAGAGCGAGAATTTGGCTCCAAAATATGGCTCAAGCGTCGAATTTGGGATGTTTGGGATATTTTGAAAACTGCTGGGAGGGTTTGGGCAAAATGTGATACATCGCCGCTTTCAGTAATTGGCATATTTTCTGTATGAAAATCGTAATTCCAATCTGCGAATACGTGCAGAGAGCCATAATTTGGCTCCAAAATATGGCTCAAGGGCCGTCTTTGAGATGTTTGGGATATTTTGAAAACTGCAGAGGGATTTGGGCAAAATGTCTCCTATCGCAGCTCTCAGTAATTGGCATATTTTCGGTATAAAATTCGTAATTTCAATCTGCGAATACGTGCAGAGAGCATGAATTTGGGTCCAAAATATGGCTCAGGCTTCGATTTTGGAATGTTTGAGATATTTTGAAAAATGCAGGGGGGGTTTGGGCAAAATGTGACCCATCGCTGCTCCCAGTAATTGGGATATATTCGGTACAAAAAGTCGTAATTTCAAACTGCGAATACGTGCAGAGAGCGAGAATTTTTGCTCCAAAATATTGCTCAAGCGTCAAATTTGGAAATTTTGGGATATTTAAAATCTGCAGGGAGGGTTTAGGCAAAATGTGACCCATCGCAGCTTTCAGTAATTGGCATATTTTCGGTATAAAAAGTCGTAATTTCAAACTGCGAAAACGTGCAGAAAGCGAGAATTTGGCTCCAAAATATGGCTCAAGCGTCGAATTTTGGATGTTTGGGATATTTTGAAAACTGCTGGAAGGGTTTGGGCAAACTGTGACTTATCGCCGGTGTCAGTAATTAGCATATTTTCGGTATAAAATGTCGTAATTTCAAACTGCGAATACGTGCAAAGAGCCAGAATTTGGTTCCAAAATATGGCTCAAGGCTCGAATTTGGGATATTTTGAAAACTGCCGGGGAGGGTTTGGGCAAAATTTGACCCATCGTCGCATTCAGTAATTGGCATATTTTAGGTATAAAAAGTCGTAACTTCAAACTGCGAATAAGTGCGGAAAGCCAGAATTTGGCTCCAAAATATGGCTCGAGCGTCGAATTTGGAAAGTTTGGGATACTTTGAAAACTGCTGGGAGGTTTGGGCAAAATGTAACCCATCGCCGCATTCAGTAACCGGCATATTTTCGGTATAAACAGTCGTAATTTCACATTGCGAATACGTGCACAGAGCCAGAATTTGGCTCGGGAATATGGCTTAAGCGTCGAATTTGGGATGTTTCGAATATTTTGACAACTGCAGGGAGAGCTTGGGCAAAATGTGACCCATCGCTGCTCACAGAAATTTGCATATTTTTGGTATAAAAGTCGTAATTTCAAACGGTGAATACATGCAGAGAGCCAGATTTTGCCTCCAAAATATGGCTAAAGCGTCGAATTTGGGATGTTTGAGATATTTTAAAAACTGCAGGGAGAGTTTGGGCAAAATTTGATCCATCGCCGCTTTCAGTAATTGGCATATTTTCGGTATTAAAAGTCGTAATTTCAAACTGCGAATACGTGCACAGAGCCAGAATTTAGCTCCAAAATATGGTACAAGGGTCGAATTTGGGATGTTTGAGATATTCTGAAAACTACAGGGGGGTTTGGGCAAAATGAGATCTATCGCTGCTCTCAGTAATTGGCATATTTTCGGTATAAAAGTCGTAATTTCAAACGGCGAATACGTGTAAAGAGCCATAATTTGGCTCAAAATATGGCTCAAGCGTCGAATTTGGGATGTTTGGGATATTTTGAAAACTGCAAGGAGGGTTTGGTCAAAGTGTGATCCATCGCCGTTTTCAGTTATTGGCATATTTTAGGTATAAAAATTCGTAATTTCAAACTCCGAATACGTGCAGAGAGCCAGAATTTGGTGCCATAATAAGGCTCAAGGGTCGAATTTGGGATGTTAGGGATATTTTGAAAACTGCAGGGTGAGTGTGGGCAAAATGTGACCCATCGCCGGTCTCAGTAATTGGCATATTTTCAGTATAAAAAGTCGTAATTTCAAACAGCGAATACGTGCAGAGAGCCAGAATTTGCCTACAAAATATGGCTCAAACGTCGAATTTGGGATGTTTGGGATTTTTTGAAAACTGCAAGGGGGGTTTGGCCAAAATGTGACCCATCGCCGCTCCCTGTAGTTAGCATATATTCGGTTTAAAAAGCCATAATTTATATCTGCGAATACGTGTAGAGAGCGAGAATTTAACTCCAAAATATTGCTCAAGCGTCGATTTTGGGTTGTTTGGGATATTTTGAAAACTGCAGGGTGGGTTTTGGCAACAAGTGACCCATCGCTGCTTTCAGTAATTGGCGTATTTTAGGAATAAAAATTCGTAATTTCAAACTGCGAATACGTGCAGAGAGTCAGATCTTGACTCCAATATATGGCTCTATGGTCGAATTTGGTATGTTTGGGATATTGTGAAATCTGCAGGGAGGGTTTGGGCAAAATGTGATCCATCGACGCTTTCGGTAATTGGCATATTTTCGGTATAAAAAGTCGTAATTTCAAACGGCGAATACGTGCAGAGAGTCAGAATTTGGCTCCAAAATATGGCTCAAGGGTCGAATTTAGGATGTTTGTGATATCTTGAAAACTGCAGGGTGGGAAGGGGGGGGGGTCTGGGCAAAATGTGACCCATCGCTGCTCGCAGTAATTGGCATATTTTCGGCATAAAAAGTCGTAATTTCATACTGCGAATACGTGCCGAGAGCCAGAATTTGGCTCCAAAATATAGCTCCAACGTCGAATTTTACATGTTTGGGATATTTTGAAAACTGCAGGGAGTGTTTGGGCAAAATGCGATCCATCGCCGCTTTCAGTAATTGGCATATTTTCGGTATAAAAATTCGTAATTTCAATTATACAGTTAATTTAATTAATTTAATTATACAGATAATTATCGTACACATGTCAGTACAATTACAGGTACACATAAACACACATAGCTTCATGTGTCTGTCGGTCTTGACAACAGTACACATGGATACGTACACAATTCAGTCCATTATCAATTAATGTGTGTATGTGTGTGTGTGTGTACTCACCTAGTTGTACTCACCTATTTGTGTTTGCGGGGATTGAGCTCTGGTTCTTTGGTCGCGCCTCTCAACCGTCAATCAACAGGTGTACAGATTTTTGAGCCTATTAGGCTCTCTCATATCTACACTTGAAACTGTGTATGGAGTCAGCCTCCACCACATCACTTCCTAATGCATTCCATTTGTCAACCACTCTGACGCTAAAAAAGTTATTTCTAATATCTCTGTGGCTCATTTGGGCGCTCAGCTTCCACCTGTATCCCTTAGTGGGTGTGCCCCTTGAGTTAAAAAGCCAATATTTATCTACCCTATCAATTCCCTTGAGAATCTTGAATGTGGTGATCATGTTCCCCCTAACTCTTCTGTCTTCCAGCGAAGTGAGGTTTAATTCCCGTAGTGTCTCCTCGTAGCTCATACCTCTCAGCTCGGGTACTAGTCTGGTGGCAAACCTTTGAACCTTTTCCAGTTTAGTCTTATCCTTGACTAGATATGGACTCCATGCTGGGGGCTGCATACTCCAGGATTGGCCTGACATATGTGGTATACAAAGTTCTGAATGATTCTTTACACAAGTTTCTGAATGCCGTTCGTATGTTGGCCAGCCTGGCATATGCCGCTCATGTTATCCTCTTGATATGGGCTGCAGAGACAGGTCTGGCGTGATATCAACTCCCAAGTCCTTTTCTTTCTCTGACTCTTGAAGAATTTCCTCTCCCAGATGATGATTTAAAAATGATGATTTAGAAGTCGAAATATGCAATAAAAACAGAAAATCTCTCCTAATAAATATCTGACTCACTATTTTAACGAGGTACAAATAGTTTCAAACTGCAAAGACATGCAGAGAGCTAGAATTTGGTTCCAAAATATATCTCAAGGCTCGAATTTGGGATATTTTGAAAACTGCAGGGGTGTTTGGGCAAAATGTGACCCATCGCTACTTTCAGTACTTGGCATATTTTTGGTATAAAAAGTCGAAATTTCAAACTGAATATACGTGCAGAGAGCCAGAATTTGGCTCCTACATATGGCTAACACGTCAAATTTGGGATGTTTGGGATATTGTGAAAACTGCCGGGGAGGGTTTGGGCAAAATTTGACCCATCGCCGTTATCAGTAATTGACATGTTTTCCGTATAAAAAGTCGTAATTTCAAACTACGAATACGTGCAGAGAGCGAGAATTTGGCTCCAAAATATGGGTCAAGCATCGAAATTGGGATGTTTGGGATATTTTGAAAACTGCAGAGAGGGTTTGGGCAAAATGTGATCGATCGCCGCCTACAATATTCGATACTGTAGTAATCAGATTTGGGATGTTTGGGATATTTTGAAAACAGCCGGGGAGGGTTTGGGCAAAATTTGACCCATCGCCGCTCTCAGTAATTGACATATTTTCGATATAAAAAGTCGTATTTTCAAACTGCGAATACGTGCAGAGAGCCAGAATTTGGCTCCAAAATATGGCTCAATTGTCGAATTTGGGATGTTTGGGATATTTTGAAAACTGCAGGAGGGTTTTTTGCAAAATGTGACCCATCGCCGTTCTCAGTAATTGGCATATTTTCTGTATAAAAAGTCGTAATTTCAATCTGCGAAATCGTGCAGAGAGCCAGAATTTGGCTCCAAAATATGGCTCACGGGTCGGCTTTGAGAAGTTTGGGATATTTTGAAAACTGCAGATGTTTTTGGGCAAAATGTGACCCATCGCAGCTATCAGTAATTGGCATATTTTCGGTATAAAAAGTCGTAATTTCAAACTGCGAATACGTGCAAAGAGCGAGAATTTTTGCTCCAAAATATTGCTCAAGCGTCGAATTTGCGATGTTTGGGATATTTAAAATCTGCAGGGAGGGTTTAGGCAAAATGTGACCCATCGCCGCTTTCAGTAATTGGCATAATTTCGGTAAAAAAAATCGTAATTTCAAACTACGAAAACGTGCAGAGAATCAGAATTTGGCTCCAAAATATGGCACATGGCTCGAATTTGGGATCTTTGGGATATTCTGTAAACTGCCTGGGAGGGTTTGGGCAAAATTTGACCCATCGCTGCTCCTAGTAATTGGCATATTTTCGGTAAAAAAATTGGTAGTAATTTCAAACTGCGAATTCGTGCAACGAGCGAGAATGTGGCTCCAAAATATGGCTCAAACGTCGAATTTGGGATGGTTTGGGATAATTTCAACGGGTGGGTTTCGGCAAACTGTGACCCATCGTCAATGACTCAAGGCTCGAATTTGGGATATTTTGAAAACTGCCGGGGAAAGTTTGGGCAAAATTTTACCAATCGCCGCTCTCAGTAATTGATATGTTTTCGGTATAAAAAGTCGTAATTTCAAACTGCGAATACGTACAGAGAGCGAGAATTTGGCTCCAAAATATTGGTCAAGCGTCGAAATTGCGATGTTTGGGATATTTTGAAAACTGCAGGGAGGGTTTGGGCAAAGTGTGATCCATCGCTGCCTATAGTAATTGGCATATTTTCGATATAAAATTCGTATTTTTAAACTGCGAATACGTGCAGAGAGCCAGAATTTATCTCCAAAATATGGCTCAAGGGTCCAATTTGGTATGTTTGGGATATTCTAAAAACTGCAGGGAGGTTTTGGCAAAATGTGACCCATCCCTGCTCTCAGTAATTGGCATATTTTCGGAATAAAAATACGTAATTTAACCTTGCGAATACGTACAGAAAGCCTGACTTTGTTTCCTAAATATTGCTCAGGCGTCAAATTTGGGATGTTTTGGATATTTTGAAAACTGCAGGGGGTGTTTGGCCAAAATGAGACTTATCGCCTCTGTCAGTAATTTGCATATTATCGGTATAAAATGTCGTAATTTCAAACTGCGAATACGTGCAGAGAGCGAGAATTTGGCTACAAAATATGGCTCAAGAATCGAATTTTGGATGGTTTGGGATATTTTCAAAACTGCAGGGTGGGTTTGGGCAAACGTGACCCATCGCCGCTCTCAGTAATTGGCATATTTTCAGTAAAAAAATCGTAATTTAAAACTGCGAATACGTGTAGAGAGCCAGAATATGGCTCGAAAATATGGCACAAGTGTCGAATTTGGGATGTTTGGGATATTTTGAAAACTGCAGGGAGGGTTTGGGCAAAATGTGATCCATCGCTGCTTTCAGTAACTGGCATATTTTCGGTATAAAAACTCGTAATTTCAAACTGCGAATACGTGCACAGAGCCAGAATTTGGCTCCAAAATATGGCTCAAGCGATGAATTTGGGATGTTTGGAATATTTTGAAAACTGCACGGAGGATTTGGGCAAAATGTGATCCATAGCTGCTTTCAGTAACTGGCATATTTTCGGTATAAAAAGTCGTATTTTCAAACTGCGAATACGTGCAGAGAGCCAGAATTTAGCTCCTAAATATGGCTCAAACGTCTGCAAAATATATACGATAAAAATGATGCAAACACATCATATATACCGTATAAAATATATACGGTAATTTAAATATACGATAAAAATGATGCAAACACATAATTGATTAAAAATTAACCTTAAATACTTTATTTTCAATCAACTATTTGTTTCTCGTTAAAATACTGAGTAAGATATTAAAAAGGGGAGAAGTTCGGTTTTTATTGCATATATCGACTTTTCAGCCGGAATAGAGCGGTTTTACGTGTACATCTTCTATCGGTAATATAAACGGAAAATCAGGAATATTTTAGTTAATTCTAATGAAAACACATTGATTTTTATCATTTGTATTGGAAACAACACTGTCATATGTCTTTTCTTGGATCTAAATAATACGAAACCTCGCTTTTTGATTCGAAGTTAAAATCCTCAAATTTGGTATAATAGTGACTTTTTTCACGTTTTTCATGTAGTTTGATATTACGTAAATATATTCATTTTTACCAATATTTCGATACTATTTCATGTAGTACCACGATATGTGATTTGGCCTTCATATCTCAGAATTTCGCATAATATTGCATTTTAAACAAGTTTTCTTGCATTTTGTTTCGTACCAAAGATCATCGAATTTCGCAATATTTTGACGTTTATCATCCCCTTTTCCTTTATGTGATTTAATCAAAATATCATCGAATTAGACAATATTTTGCCGTTTTTCCACGTTTTTGTGAATTTTCAGTTTATTAGTATTAATTCAATAAATATATGACAAAAATCATGCAAACACATGATTGATTAGAAATTAACCTTAAATACCTCATTTTCAATCAACTATTTGTTTCTCGTTAAAATACTGATTAAGGTATTGAAAAGGGGAGAAGTTCTGTTTTTATTGCATATATCGACGTTTCAGCCGGATTAGAGCGGTTTTACGTGTACATCTTCTATCGGTAATATAAACGGAAAATCAGGAACATTTTAGTTAATTCTAATGAAAACACATTGATTTTTATCATTTGTATTGGAAACAACATTGTCATATGTCTTTTCTTGGATCTAAATAATACGGAACCTCGCTTCATGATTCGAAGTTAAAATCCTGAAATTTGGTATAATAGTGACTTTTTTCACGTTTTTCATGTAGTTTGATATTACGTAAATATATTCATTTTTACTAATATTTCGATACTATTTTATGTAGTATCACGATATGTGATTTGGCCTTCAAATCTCAGAATTTCGCATAATATTCCATTTTAAGCAAATTTTCTTGATTTTTGTTTCGTACAAAAAATCATCGAATTTAGTAATATTTTGACGTTTATCATCCCCCCCTTTTCCTTCATGTGATATTAACAAAATATCATCGAATTACGCAATATTTTGCCGTTTTTCGACGTTTTTGTGAATTTTCAGTTTTAGTATTAATTCATTAAATATATGACAAAAATCATGCAAACACATAATTGATTAGAAATTAACCTTAAATACCTCATTTTCAATCAACTATTTATTTCTCGTTAAAATACTGATTAAGGTATTGAAAAGGGGAGAAGTTCGGTTTTTATAGCATATATCGACGTTTCTGCCGGAATAGAGCGGTTATACTTGTACATCTTCCATCGGTAATATAAACGGAAAATCAGGAACATTTTAGTTAATTCTAATGAAAACACATTGATTTTTATCATATGTATTGGAAACAACATTGTCATATGTCTGTTCTTGGATCTAAATAATACGAAACCTCGTTTTATGATTCTAAGTTAAAATCCTCAAATTTGGTATAATAGTGACTTTTTTCACGTTTATCATTTAGTTTGATATTACGTAAATATATTCATTTCTTTACCAATATTTCGATACTATTTATGTAGTATCACAATATGTGATTTAGCCTTCAAATCTCAGAATTTCGCAAAATATTCCATTTTAAGCAAGTTTTCTTGCGTTTTGTTTGGTACGAAAAGTCATCGAATTTAGCAATATTTTCACGTTTATCATCCCGTTTTCCTTTATGTGATTTAAACAAAATATCATCGAATTAGTCAAGATTTTACCGTGTTTCCACTTTTGTGTGAATTTTCCGTTTATTGTTATTTATTCATTATATATACTATAAAAATGATGCAAACACATAATTGATTAGAAATTAATCTTAAATACTTCATTTTCAATCAACTATTTGTTTCTCGTTAAAATATTGAGTAAGATATTTAAAAGAGGAGAAGTTCTGTTTTTATTGCATCTATCGATGTTTCAGCAGGATTAGAGCGGTTTTACGTGTACATCTTCTATCGGTAATATAAACAGAAAATCAGGAACATTTTAGCTAATTCTAATGAAAACACATCGATTTTTATCATTTGTATTGGAAACAACATTGTCATATGTCTTTTCTTGGATCTAAATAATACGAAACCTCGCTTCATGATTCGAAGTTAAAATCCTCAAATTTGTTATATTAGTGACTTTTTTCACGTTTTTTATGTAGTTTGATATTACGTCAATATATTCATTTTTACCAATATTTCGATACTATTTCGTGTAGTATCACGATATGTGATTTGGCCTTCATATATCAGAATTTCGCATAATATTGCATTTTAAGCAAGTTTTCTTGCATTTTGTTTCGTACTAAAGATCATCGAATTTAGCAATATTTTGACGTTTATCATCCCCTTTTCCTTTATGTGATTTAATCAAAATATCATCGAATTAGGCAATATTTTGCCGTTTTTCCACGTTATTGTGAATTTTCAGTTTTTTAGTATTATTTCATTAAATATATGACAAAAATCATGCAAAAACATAATTGATTAGAAATTTACCTTAAAAAAGATATTGAAAAGATATTGAAAAGGGGAGAAGTTCTGTTTTTATTGCATATATCGATGTTTCAGCCGGATTAGAGCGGTTTTACGTGTACATCTTCTATCGGTAATATAAACGGAAAATCAGGAACATTTTAGTTAATTCTAATGAGAACACATTGATTTTTATCATTTGTATTGGAAACAACATTGTCATATGTCTTTTCTTGGATCTAAATAATACGAAACCTCGTTTTATGATTCTAAGTTAAAATCCTCAAATTTGGTATAATAGTGACTTTTTTCACGTTTATCATTTAGTTTGATATTACGTAAATATATTCATTTTTTACTAATATTTCGATACTATTTCATGTAGTATCACGATATGTGATTTGGCCTTCAAATCTCAGAATTTCGCATAATATTCCATTTTAAGCAAGTTTTCTTGATTTTTGTTTCATACAAAAAATCATCGAATTTAGTAATATTTTGACGTTTTTCATCCTCCCCCCCCCCTTTTCCTTCATGTGATATAAACAAAATATCATCGAATTAGGCAATATTTGGCCATTTTTCCACGTTTTTGTGAATTTTCAGTTTATTGTTATTAATTCATTAAATATACAAAAAAAAATGCAAACACATAATTGATTAGATAATAACCTTAAATACTTCATTTTCAATCACCTATTTGTTTCTCTTTAAAATACTGAGGAAGGGGAGAAGTTCGGTTTTTATTGCACATATCGACTTTTCAGCCGGAATAGAGCGGTTTTACGTGTACATCTTCCATCGGTAATATAAAGTGAAAATCAGGACCATTTTAGTTAATTTTAATGAAAACACATTGATTTTTATCATTTGTATTGGAAAGAACATTGTCATGTCTTTTCTTGGATCTAAATAATATGAAACCTCGCTTTATGATTCGAAGTTAAAATCCTCAAATTTGGTATAATAGTGACTTTTTTCACGATTTTCATGTAGTTTGATATTACGTAAATATATTCATTTTTACCAATATTTCGATACTATTTCATGTAGTATCACGATATGTGATTTGGCCTTCAAATATCAGAATTTCGCATAATATTGCATTTTAAGCAAGTTTTCGTCCATTTTGTTTCGAACTAAAAATCATCGAATTTAGCAATATTTTGACGTTAAGAAAAGATCCAAGAAAAGGCAAATGACAGTGTTGTTTCCAATACAAATGATAAAAATCAATGTGTTTTCATTAGAATTAGCAAAAATGTTCCTGATTTTCCGTTTATATTACCGATAGAAGATGTACACGTAAAACCGCTCTATTCCGGCTGAAAAGTCGATATATGCAATAAAAACCGAAATTCTCCCCTTTTCAATATCTTACTCAGAATTTTAACGAGAAACAAATAGTTGATTGAAAATGAAGTATTTAAGGTTAATTTCTAATCAATTTTGCGTTTGCATGATTTTTGTCATATATTTAATGAATTAATACTAATAAAGTAAAAATTCACAAAAACGTCGAAAAACGGCAAAATATTGCCTAATTCGATGATATTTTGTTTAAATCACATAAAGGAAAAGGGGATGATCAACGTGAAAATATTGCTAAATTCGATGATTTTTCGTACGAAACAAAACGCAAGAAAACTTGCTGAAAATGGAATATTATGCGAAATTCTGAGATTTGAAGGCTAAATCACATATCGTGATACTACATGAAATAGTATCAAAATATTAGTAAAAATGAATATATTTACGTAATATCAAACTACATGAAAAACGTGAAAAAAGTCACTATTATACCAAATTTGAGGATTTTAACTTCGAATCATAAAGCGAGGTTTCGTATTATTTAGATCCAAGAAAAGACATATGACAATGTTGTTTCCAATACAAATGATAAAAATCAATGTGTTTTCATTAGAATTAACTAAAATGTTCCTGATTTTCCGCTTATATTACAGATGGAAGATATACACGTAAAACCGGTCTAATCCGGCTGAAACGTCGATATATGCAATAAAAACAGAACTTCTCCCCTTTTCAATATCTTACTCAGTGTTTTACCGAGAAACAAATAGTTGATTGAAAATGAAGTATTTATTGTCAATTTCTAATCAATTATGTGTTTGCATCATTTTTATCGTATATTTAATGAATTAAAAACAATGAAATTAAAATTCACAAAAACGTGGAAAAACGGCAAAATATTGCCTAATTCGATGATATTTTGTTTATATCACATACAGGAAGAGGGAACGATAAACGTCAAAATATTGCTAAATTCGATGATTTTTTGTACGAAACCAAACGCAAGAAAACTCGCTTAAAATGAAAAATTATGCGAAATTCTGAGATTTGAAGGCGAAATCACATATCGTGATACTACATGAAGTAGTATCGAAATTTTGGTAAAAACGTATATATTTACGTAAAATCACACTACATGAAAAACGTGAAAAAAGTCACTATTTTACCAAATTTGAGGATTTTAACTTCAAATCAAGAGCGAGGTTTCGTATTATTTAGATCCAAGAAAGGACATATGACAATGTTGTTTCCAATACAAATGATAAAAATCAATGTGTTTTCATTAGAATTAACTAAAATGATCCTGATTTTCCGCTTATATTACAGATGGAAGATGTACACGTAAAACCGCTCTAATCCGGGTGAAACGTCGATATATGCAATAAAAACAGAACTTCTCTCGTTCTCAATATCGTACTCAGTATTTTAACGAGAAACAAATAGTTGATTGAAAATGAAGTTTTTATTGTTAATTTCTAATCAATTATGTGTTTGCATCATTTTTATCGTATATTTAATGAATTAATAACAATAAAATTAAAATTCACAAAAAGTGGAAAAACTGCAAAATATTGCCTAATTCGATGATATATTCTTTTATTCACGTAAAGGAAAAGAGGATGATAAACGTCAAAATATTGCTAAATTCGAAGATTTTTAGTACAAAACCAAACGCAAGAAAACTTGCCTAAAATGCAATATTATGCGAACTTCTGAGATATGAAGGCCAAATCACATATCGTGAGAAAACATCAAGTATTATCGAAATATTGGTAGAAACGAATATATTTACGTAAAATCACACTACATGAAAAACGTGAAAAAAGTCACTATTTTACCAAATTTGAGGATTTTAACTTGAAATCATAGAGCGAGGTTTCGTATTATTTTGATCAAAGAAAAGACATATGACAATGTTGTTTGCAATACAAATGATAAAAATCAAAGTGTTTTCATTAGAATTAACTAAAATGATCCTGATTTTCCGCTTATATTACAGATGGAAGATATACACGTAAAACCGGTCTAATCCGGCTGAAACGTTGATATATGCAATAAAAACAGAACTTCTCCCCTTTTCAATATCTTACTCAGTGTTTTAACGAGAAACAAATAGTTGATTGAAAATGAAGTATTTATTGTTAATTTCTAATCAATTATGTGTTTGCATCATTTTTATCGTATATTTAATGAATTAATAACAATGAAATTAAAATTCACAAAAACGTGGAAAAACGGCAAAATATTACCTAATTCGATGATATTTTGTTTATATCACATAAAGGAAGAGGGGACGATAAACGTCAAAATATTGCTAAATTCGATGATTTTTTGTACGAAACCAAACGCAAGAAAACTCGCTTAAAATGCAAAATTATGCGAAATTCTGAGATTTGAAGGCCAAATCACATATCGTGATACTACATAAAGTAGTATCGAAATTTTGGTAAAAACGTATATATTTACGTAAAATCACAGTACATGAAAAATGTGAAAAAAGTCACTATTTTACCAAATTTGAGGATTTTAACTTCAAATCATAGAGCGAGGTTTCGTATTATTTAGATCCAAGAAAGGACATATGACAATGTTGTTTCCAATACAAATGATAAAAATCAATGTGTTTTCATTAGAATTAACTAAAATGATCATGATTTTCCGCTTATATTACCGATGGAAGATGTATACGTAAAACCGCTCAAGTCCGGCTGAAACGTCGATATATGCAATAAAACAGAACCTCTCCAATTTTCAATATCTTACTCAGTATTTTAACGAGAAACAAATAGTTGATTGAAAATAAAGTATTTATTGTTAATTTCTAATCAATTATGTGTTTGCTTCATTTTTATCGTATATTTAATGAATTAATAACAATTAACTGAAAATTCAAAGAAACGTGGAAAAACGGCAAAATATTGCCTAATTCGATGATATTTTCTTTATATCACTTAAAAAAAAAGAGGATGATAAACGTCAAAATATAACTAAATTAGATGATTTTTAGTACAAAACCAAACGCAAGAAAACTTGCTTAAAATACAATATTATGCGAAATTCTGAGATATGGAGGCCAAATCACATATCGTGAGAAAACATGAAGTATTATCGAAATATTGGTAAAAACGAATATATTTACGTAAAATCACACTACATGAAAAACGTTTAAAAAGTCACTATTTTACCAAATTTGAGGATTTTAACTTCAAATCATAGAGCGAGGTTTCGTATTATTTAGATCATAGAAAAGACATATGACAATGTTGTTTTTAATACAAATGATAAAAATCAATGTGTTTTCATTAGAATTAACTAAAATGATCATAATTTTCCGCTTATATTACCGATGGAAGATGAATACGTAAAACCGCTCTAATCCGGCTGAAACGTCGATACATGCAATAAAAACAGAACATCTCCCCTTTTCAATATCGTACGTAATCAATAAAAACACATTGATTTTTATCATTTGTATTGGAAACAACATTGTCATATGTCTTTTCTTGGATCTAAATAATACGAAACCTCGCTCAATGATTTGAAGTTAATATCCTCAAATTTGGTAAATTAGTGAATTTTTTCATGTTTTTCATGTAGTCTGATTTTACGTAAATATATACGTTTTTACCAAAATTTCGATACTACTTTATGTAGTATCACGATATGTGATTTGGCCTTCAAATCTCAGAATTTCGCATAATTTTGCATTTTAAGCATGTTTTCTTGCAATTTGTTTCGTACAAAAAATCATCGAATTTAGCAATATTTTGACGTTTATCATCCCCTTTTCCTCTATGTGATATAAACAAAATATCATCGAATTAGGCAATATTTTGCCGTTTTTCCATGTTTTTGTGAATTTTAATTTTATTGATATTAATTCATTAAATATACGATAAAAATGATGCAAACACATAATTGATTAGAAATTAACAATAAATACTTTATTTTCAATCAACTATTTGTTTCTCGTTAAAATACTGAGTAAGATATTGAAAAGGGGAGAAGTTCTGTTTTTATTGCATATATCGACGTTTCAGCCGGATTAGAGCGGTTTTACGTATACATCTTCCATCGGTAATATAAGCGGATAATCATGATCATTTTAGTTAATTCTAATGAAAACACATTGATTTTTATCATTTGTATTGGAAACAACATTGTCATATGTCTTTTCTTTTATCTAAATAATACGAAACCTCGCTCAATGATTTGAAGTTAAAATCCTCAAATTTGGTAAATTAGTGAATTTTTTCACGTTTTTCATGTAGTATGATTTTACGTAAATATATTCGTTTTTACCAATATTTCGATACTACTTTATGTAGTATCACGATATGTGATTTGGCCTTCAAATCTCAGAATTTCGCATAATATTGCATTTTAAGCATGTTTTCTTGCAATTTGTTTCGTAGTAAAAATCATAGAATTTAGCAATATTTTGACGTTTATCATCCCCTTTTCTTTTATGTGATATAAACATAATATCATCGAATTACGCAGTATTTTGCCGTTTTTCCACGTTTTTGTAAATTTTTATTTTATTGTTATTAATTCCTTAAATATACGATAAAAATGATGCAAACACATAAATGTTTAGAAATTAACAATAAATAATTCGCAGGCGATGAGTCACAATAACGTGGCTGAAGTATGTTGACCAGACCACACACTAAAAGTTGAAGGGACGACGACGTTTCGGTCCGTCCTGGACCATTCTCAAGTCGATTGTGAATATTCAATCGACTTGAGAATGGTCCAGGACGGACCGAAACGTCGTCGTCCCTTCAACTTTTAGTGTGTTGTCTGGTCAAAATAAATACTTCATTTTCAATCAACTATTTGTTTCTCGTTAAAATACTGAGTAAGATATTGAAAAGCTGAGAAGTTTTGTTTTTATTGCATATATCGACGTTTCAGCCGGATTAGAGCGGTTTTACGTATACATCTTCCATCGGTAATATAAGCGGAGAATTATGATCGTTTTAGTTAATTCTAATAAAAACACATTGATTTTTATCATTTGTATTGGAAACAACATGTCATATGTCATTTCTTTTGTCTAAATAATACGAAACCTCGCTCAATGATTTGAAGTTAAAATCCTCAAATTTGGTAAATTAGTGACTTTTTTCACGCTTTTCATGTAGTGTGATTTTACGTAAATATATTCGTTTTTACCAATATTTCGATACTACTTTATGTAGTATCACGATATGTGATTTGGCCTTCAAATCTCAGAATTTCGCATAATATTGCATTTTAAGCATGTTTTCTTGCAATTTGTTTCGTACTAAAAATCATAGAATTGAGCAATATTTTGACGTTTATCATACCCTTCTCTTTTATGTGATATAAACAAAATATCATCGAATTAGGCAGTATTTTGCCGTTTTTCCACGTTTTTGAAATTTTCATTTTATTGTTATTAATTCCATAAATATACGATAAAAATTATGCAAACACATAATTGATTAGAAATTAACAATAAATACTTCATTTTCAATCAACTATTTGTTTCTCGTTAAAATACTGAGTAAGATATTGAAAAGGGGAGAAGTTCTGTTTTTATTGCATATTTCGACGTTTCAGCCGGATTAGAGCGGTTTTACGTGTATATCTTCCATCTGTAATATAAGCGGAAAATCAAGATCATTTTAGTTAATTCTAATGAAAAAACATTGATTTTTATCATTTGTAATGCAAACAACATTGTCATATGTCCTTTCTTGGATCTAAAATCTTACTCAGTGTTTTAACGAGAAACAAATAGTTGATTGAAAATGAAGTATTTATTGTTAATTTCTAATCAATTATGTGTTTGCATCATTTTTATCGTATATTTAATGAATTAATAACAATGAAATTAAAATTCACAAAAACGTGGAAAAACGGCAAAATATTACCTAATTCGATGATATTTTGTATATATCACATAAAGGAAGAGGGGACGATAAACGTCAAAATATTGCTAAATTCGATGATTTTTTGTACGAAACCAAACGCAAGAAAACTCGCTTAAAATGCAAAATTATGCGAAATTCTGAGATTTGAAGGCCAAATCACATATCGTGATACTACATGAAGTAGTATCGAAATTTTGGTAAAAACGTATATATTTACGTAAAATCACAGTACATGAAAAATGTGAAAAAAGTCACTATTTTACCAAATTTGAGGATTTGAACTTCAAATCATAGAGCGAGGTTTCGTATTATTTAGATCCAAGAAAGGACATATGACAATGTTGTTTCCAATACAAATGATAAAAATCAATGTGTTTTCATTAGAATTAACTAAAATGATCATGATTTTCCGCTTATATTACCGATGGAAGATGTATACGTAAAACCGCTCAAGTCCGGCTGAAACGTCGATATATGCAATAAAACAGAACCTCTCCAATTTTCAATATCTTACTCAGTATTTTAACGAGAAACAAATAGTTGATTGAAAATAAAGTATTTATTGTTAATTTCTAATCAATTATGTGTTTGCTTCATTTTTATCGTATATATAATGAATTAATAACAATAAACTGAAAATTCAAAGAAACGTGGAAAAACGGCAAAATATTGCCTAATTCGATGATATTTTCTTTATATCACTTAAAAAAAAGAGGATGATAAACGTCAAAATATAACTAAATTAGATGATTTTTAGTACAAAACCAAACGCAAGAAAACTTGCTTAAAATACAATATTATGCGAAATTCTGAGATATGGAGGCCAAATCACATATCGTGAGAAAACATGAAGTATTATCGAAATATTGGTAAAAACGAATATATTTACGTAAAATCACACTACATGAAAAACGTTTAAAAAGTCACTATTTTACCAAATTTGAGGATTTTACTTTCAAATCATAGAGCGAGGTTTCGTATTATTTAGATCCTAGAAAAGACATATGACAATGTTGTTTTTAATACAAATGATAAAAATCAATGTGTTTTCATTAGAATTAACTAAAATGATCATAATTTTCCGCTTATATTACCGATGGAAGATGAATACGTAAAACCGCTCTTATCCGGCTGAAACGTCGATACATGCAATAAAAACAGAACTTCTCCCCTTTTCAATATCGTACGTAATCAATAAAAACACATTGATTTTTATCATTTGTATTGGAAACAACATTGTCATATGTCTTTTCTTGGATTTAAATAACACGAAACCTCGCTCTTTGATTTGAAGTTAAAATCCTCAAATTTGGTAAAATAGTGAATTTTTTCATGTTTTTCATGTAGTCTGATTTTACGTAAATATATACGTTTTTACCAAAATTTCGATACTACTTTATGTAGTATCACGATATGTGATTTGGCCTTCAAATCTCAGAATTTCTCATAATTTTGCATTTTAAGCATGTTTTCTTGCAATTTGTTTCGTACAAAAAATCATCGAATTTAGCAATATTTTGACGTTTATCATCCCCTTTTCCTTTATGTGATATAAACAAAATATCATCGAATTAGGCAGTATTTTGCCGTTTTTCCACGTTTTTTTGAATTTTAATTTTATTGATATTAATTCATTAAATATACGATAAAAATGATGCAAACACATAATTGATTAGAAATTAACAATAAATACTTTATTTTCAATCAACTATTTGTTTCTCGTTAAAATACTGAGTAAGATATTGAAAAGGGGAGAAGTTCTGTTTTTATTGAATATAACGACGTTTCAGCCGGATTAGAGCGGTTTTACGTATACATCTTCCATCGGTAATATAAGCGGAAAATCATGATCATTTTAGTTAATTCTAATGAAAACACACTGATTTTTATCATTTGTATTGGAAACAACATTGTCATATGTCTTTTCTTGGATCTAAATAATACGAAACCTCGCTCAATGATTTGAAGTTAAAATCCTCAAATTTGGTAAAATAGTTATTAATTCCTTAAATATACGATAAAAATGATGCAAACACATAATTGATTAGAAATTAACAATAAATACTTCGCAGGCGATGAGTCACAAAAACGTGGCTGAAGTATGTTGACCAGACCACACACTAAAAGTTGAAGGGACGTCGACGTTCCGGTCCGTCCTGGACCATTCTCAAGTCGATTGTGAATTTTCAATCGACTTGAGAATGGTCCAGGACGGACCGAAACGTCGTCGTCCCTTCAATTTTAGTGTGTGGTCTGGTCAAAATAAATACTTCATTTTCAATCAACTATTAGTTTCTCGTTAAAATACTGAGTAAGATATTGAAAAACTGAGAAGTTCTGTTTTTATTGCATATATCGACGTTTCAGCCGGATTAGAGCGGTTTTACGTATACATCTTCCATCGGTAATATAAGCGGAAAATTATGATCATTTTAGTTAATTCTAATAAACACACATTGATTTTTATCATTTGTATTGGAAACAACATTGTCATATGTCTTTTCTTGGATCTAAATAACACGAAACCTCTCTCTATGATTTGAAGTTAAAATCCTCAAATTTGGTAAAATAGTGAATTTTTTCATGTTTTTCATGTAGTCTGATTTTACGTAAATATATACGTATATAAAAATGATGCAAACATATATTCCATTTGATTAGATAATTCCATTGATTAGATAATAACCATAAATACTTCATTTTCAATCAACTATTTGTTTCTCGTTAAAATACTGAGTAAGATATTGAAAAGGGGAGAAGTTCTGTTTTTATTGCATATATCGACGTTTCAGCCGGAATAGAGCGGTTTTACGTGTACATCTTCCATCAGTAATATAAACGGAAAATCAGGAACATTTTAGTTAATTCTAATGAAAACACATTGATTTTTATCATTTGTATTGGAAACAACATTGTCATATGTCTGTTCTTGGATCTAAATAATACGAAACCTCGCTCTATGATTTGAAGTTAAAATCCTCAAATATGGTTATATAGTGACTTTTTTCACGTTTTTCATGTAGTTTGATATTACGTAAATATATTCATTTTTACCAATATTTCGATACTATTTCATGTAGTATCACGATATGTGATTTGGCCTTCAAATCTCAGAATTTCGCATAATATTGCATTTTAAGCAAGTTTTCTTGCATTTTGTTTCGTACGAAAAATCATCGAATATAGTAATATTTTGACGTTTATCATCTCTTTTCCTTCATGTGATTTAAACAAAATATCATCGAATTAGGAAATATTTTGCCGTTTTCCACGTTTTTGTGAATTTTCAGTCCATGGGTTTTAATTCATATATATACGATAAAAATGATGCAAACACATAATTGATTAGATAATAACCTTAAATACTTCATTTTCAATCATTTATTTCTTTCTCGTTAAAATACTGAGTAAGATATTGAAAGGGGGAGAAGTTCTGATTTTATTGCATATAACGACGTTTCAGCTGGAATAGAGCGGTTTTCGTGTACATCTTCCATCGGTAATATAAACGGAAAATCAGGAACATTTTAGTTAATTCTAATGAAAACACATTGATTTTTATCATTTGTATTGGAAACAACATTGTCATATGTCTTTTCTTGGATCTAAATAATACGAAACCTCGCTCTATGATTTGAAGGTAAAATCCTCAAATATGGTAAAATAGTGACTTTTTCACGTTAATCATGTAGTTTGATATTACGCAAATATATTCATTTTTACCAATATTTCGATACTATTTCATGTATTATTACGATATGTGATTTGGCCTTCAAATCTCAGAATTTCGCATAATATTGCATTTTAAGCAAGTTTTCTTGCATTTTGTTTCGTACGAAAAATCATCGAATTTAGCAATATTTTGACGTTTATCATCCCCTTTTCCTTCATGTGATTTAAACAAAATATCATCGAATTAGGCAATATTTTGCCGTTTTTCCACGTTTTTGTGAATTTTCAGTCCATGGGTATTAATTCATATATGTACGATGAAAATGATGCAAACACACAATTGATTAGATAATAACCTTAAATACTTCATTTTCAATCAACTATTTGTTTCTCGTTAAAATACCGAGTAAGATATTGAAAAGGGGAGAAGTTCTGTTTTTATTGCATATATCGACGTTTCAGCCGGAATAGAGCGATTTTCGTGTACATCTTCCATCGGTAATATAAATGGAAAACCAGGAACATTTTAGTTAATTCTAATGAAAACACTTTGATTTTTATCATTTGTATTGGAAACAACATTGTCATATGTCTTTTCTTGGATCCAAATAATACGAAACCTCCCTATGATTTGAAGTTAAAATCCTCAAATATGGTTAAATAGTGACTTTTTTCACGTTTTTCATGTAGTTTGATATTACGTAAATATATTCATTTTTACCAATATTTCGATACTATTTCATGTAGTATCACGATATGAGATTTGGCCTTGAAAATTCAGAATTTCGCATATATTGCATTTTAAGCAAGTTTTCTTGCATTTTGTTTCGTACGAAAAATCATCGAATTTAGCAATATTTTGACGTTTATCATCCCCTTTTCCTTCATGTGATTTAAACAAAATATCATCGAATTAGGCAATATTTTGCCGTTTTCCACGTTTTTGTGAATTTTCAGTCCATGGGTATTAATTCATATGTATACGATAAAAATGATGCAAACACATAATTGATTAGATAATAACCTTAAATACTTCATTTTCAATCATCTATTTGTTTCTCGTTAAAATACTGAGTAAGATGTTGAAAAGGGGAGAAGTTCGGTTTTTATTGCATATATCGACGTTTCAGCCGGATTAGAGCGGTTTTACGTGTACATCTTCCCTCGTTAATATAAACGGAAAATCAAGAACATTATAGGTAATTCTAATGAAAACACATTGTTTTTTATCATTTGTATTGGAAACAACATTGTCATATGTCTTTTCTTGGAACTAAATAATACGAAACCTCGCTCTATGATTTGAAGGTAAAATCCTCAAATATGGTAAAATAGTGACTTTTTCACGTTAATCATGTAGTTTGATATTACGCATATATATTCATTTTTACCAATATTTCGATACTATTTCATGTAGTATCACGATATGTGATTTGGCCTTCAAATCTCAGAATTTCGCATAATATTGCATTTTAATCAAGTTTCCTTGCATTTTGTTTCGTACGAAAAATCATCGAATTTAGCAATATTTTGACGTTTATCATCCCCTTTTCCTTTATTTGATTTAAACAAAATATCATCGAATTAGGCAATATTTTGCCGTTTTTCCACGTTTTTGTGAATTTTCAGTCTATGGGTATTAATTCATTATATATACGATAAAAATGATGCAAACACATTATTGATTAGATAATAACCTTTAATACTTCATTTGCAATCAACTATTTGTTTCTCGTTAAAATACTGAGTAAGATATTGAAAAGGGGAGAAGTTCTGTTTTTATTGCATATATCGACGTTTCAGCCGGAATAGAGCGGTTTTACGTGTACATCTTCCATCAGTAATATAAACGGAAAATCAGGAACATTTTAGTTAATTCTAATGAAAACACATTGATTTTTATCATTTGTATTGGAAACAACATTGTCAATGTCTTTTCTTGGATCTAAATAATACGAAACCTCGCTCTATGATTTGAAGTTAAAATCCTCAAATATGGTTATATAGTGACTTTTTTCACGTTTTTCATGTAGTTTGATATTACGTAAATATATTCATTTTTACCAATATTTCGATACTATTTCATGTAGTATCACGATATGTGATTTGGCCTTCAAATCTCAGAATTTCGCATAATATTGCATTTTAAGCAAGTTTTCTTGCATTTTGTTTCGTACGAAAAATCATCGAATATAGCAATATTTTGACGTTTATCATCTCCTTTTCCTTCATGTGATTTAAACAAAATATCATCGAATTAGGCAATATGTTACAACTGATAAGAGTGGGGCTTCTATGGGGTACTGGTACTATTAAGGGGTAAAGGTAGTTAGAAGACAAGAGTATCAAATATGGGAGAGCTAAAAGGCCCGGCCCCCAAAATAAACTATCCACAGTAGTAATAACTTGCTACAAGACCATATATGTTAGTCTAAGGGTTGATCACTGCGCTCCCACTTGGAAGAAGAGATACTCTGTAATTCATGTACTTATTTATTAACCCCTTAACAACCCCCCATATACACTCACACCAATAACAATAATAATAATAACTTTACCACACTATCTTACGTTAAAAGCCTTGGTCCACATAGACAGGATACAAGGTTTACACTAATAACAAGCTAGGGTAAAGTACTACTGGATAAGCACTGAAGCTGGATGCAGCTTAGGGTAGTGAGACCATGTGGTACCCTAATACAAAACACAACTCTTAGGGTAAACAAAACACTGGCAAATACTAACCCCAGGTCTCACCAATAGTTACTACCAGAGTAGGTATACTTACTGATGCCCGTACTTAGCTTAAGGATACAGGAACTTCAGGTAAGGGAAATAAGTAAGAGGAGAGGGGAGAAGAGTAGGGATACAGCCACAGAGTAGGTCTTATCCGCACGACACAGCCAGAGAGAAGACCGAGCTAGTCACCAGCTGCCTCCCTCATGTCGTGGTGCCGGAAGGAGCCTAATTGATCGTGCAGCTAAGCACATTAAAGATCTTCCCCTATGCAACGTATTGTTACTTTATGAATGATTAGAAAGTATTAGTAAGCAAAGTTGGTGCCTATGTTATTATTTAATAATCAACCCCCAGCTCAGTCTTTAAATGCTCTTTGAGAAACAATAATAGTCTTACGTCTGGCAGGGAAGATACAAACAATTGCCATTCCAAATGCGCCAACTGTACTACTAGGAAGTTAATAGCTCAATTTTGACCTCTGGTTTCCACTGGAGAACCCAGGGTCGTAGCACTCCTCCCCCCTTCAGAGAAAAAAAAAATGTGACTACTAGAATAGTAGTCATATTTTTTTGTAAGAGTATACAGAGAACAAAAAGAAAAACATATGACAAAACAAAAAATCAATCAAAAGCAATTTCTCTGCAAAAAAAAAAACAAAGGAGTTCTCTGAAAGAAAAAAACATACACAAAAAAATAAAAGAACAGGGAAGTAAATAAATTGGACACGGAATATTTAATGTCACAGGAGAACCTAAAAAAAATTAACTAAGCATGACGGTTGGTAAATGGCTTTCTGTGGCTCAGATGAATGTTATTCAGGCAACCGGGACAGAGCGTCGGCTATCACGTTGAGTCTGCCCGGTAGGTGGGTAATGGAAAGATTGAAGTCCTGTAGGTACAACGCCCACCTGAGGATGCGTTTATTCTTACCCTTCATCTGAGTCAGGAAGACTAGTGGGTTATGGTCCGTGTACACTTCCACTATATTACCTGTGAGGTAAACTTCGAACTTTTTACATGTTAACACTAGCGCCAACGCCTCTTTTTCTACCACTGAATAATTGCGTTGCGCCTTGTCGAATTTCACAGAGTAATAATATACTGGGTGTTCCACCTGATCATCCCCAGTTTGCAACAACACTGCACCAGCACCCGAGTCAGACGCGTCAACATGAATTTTAACGGTCGGTCGAACCTTGGACTAGCAAGCACTGGGGCGGAAGCTAAGATCAATTTCAAATTTTTAAATGCCTCTGCACAGTCTGATGACCACTTAAATTTAACGGCTTTCCGCAACAAGTCTGTGAGAGGAGTGGCAGCACTGGAAAAGTTCTGACAAAAACGTCGATAGTACGCACACATACGATAAATCTTTGAACGTCCTTTTTAGACTTTAGTACTGGATACTCCAGAATGGCATTGATTTTATCTTGCCGAGGTAACACTTTTCCTTGGCCCACTTCATAACCGAGGTACGTCACTGTGCCTTGGCCAAAATGACACTTTTTAGCATTTAAGGTAAGATTTGCCCTTTTCAAGATGGCAAACAACTGGCGTAACCTAGCTATGTGGTCAGCCCAATTACTGTCAAAGCACGATATCATCTAAATACGCCCGACAATTTGGCACCTTAGCGAGTAGAGAGTTCATGAGTCTCTGGAACGTGGCAGGGGCATTACGCAAGCCGAACGGTAACACTTGATACTCAAAAACACCCTCGGGTGTCACGAACGCAGTGAGCTGTTTAGCACGTTCAGTGAGTGGGATTTGATAATACCCCCTCGAGAGGTCGAATTTCGAAACGTACTTGGCATTTCCCAACTCGTCGATGCAGTCCTCGAGGAGGGGCAGCGGATAGGCATCCACAATGGTCACCTTGTTGAGCTGCCGATAGTCGGTGCATAATCGCCAGGAGCCGTCTGGTTTGGGGACCAAAAGGCAGGGCGAGCACCAAGAGCCCTGGCTTGGCCGGATGAGGCCGTGCTGGAGCAAGAAGTCGACCTCCTTCCGTACGATGGCCTTCTTTTCTGGACTCATCCGATCGGGTTGAAGGCGAATGGGAATGTAGTCCGTCAACTCGACATCATGGCAAATGGCATCAGTCTGGGTCGGGACCTCCCCGAACAGACTGGAGAATTCATCAACAACGACTGCACCTCTTCACGTTGGGCCATCTGCAAATGGGACAGTCCCTCCACAGCATTCACAGAACTAGAATTATTGAAAATGAGATTAGTTGGGTCCCCAGAACAATCATCCCCTCTCTCACTGGAAATGGAAACATTGGTTAGTGCAATGGGCCTGGGGCCCTGGAACTTCTTCAGTCGATTTACATGTATGAGCATTACCTGGTTACGTTTGTCAGAGTGCCTCACTTTGTACGTGAGGTCCCCAGTCTTTTCTGTCACTATGAGGGGCCTTCGTACTTGTGGGACATAGTGTTCCCTAGTCGAGGCTTTAATACAGGACAGGGTCGCCAGGCTGAAATACCCGTAACTTAGATTTAGCATCGTTACGTTCTTTCATCTTTTCTTGGGCCTTGCCAAGATACTTTAATGCAGTCGCCTTGCAGTCCTTGAGTCTCTGGTGGTGTTGCGCAAAGAAAGCCGAACCTTCGGATAACGTTACGTTCCCTAACAGATTCTCCTGTAACATTTGCAAGGGTCCACGAACTTTATGGCCAAAGACTAACTCAAAAGGAGAACAGCCCAGTGAACTTTGTAATCCCTCTCTAGCCGCAAACAAAACATACGGTAAATTCTCATCCCAGAAGGTGTGGGAACTCTCGCACGATGTCTTCAACATCTGCTTCAGAGTTAGATGGAAACGTTCAATTACCCCCTGACTCTGTGGATGGTATGGGCTGGAAACCTTATGAGTTATTCCATGTTCCTTACAAAATTGCTCGAAAACATCAGACTTAAAATTAGTACCATTGTCAGTTTGCACGACCCGAGGCAGTCCAAAAGTGGAAAAAAATTGCAACATACGAGCAACAACAGTTTTTGCTCGGATGTTCCTTACAGCAAAAGCCTCTGGGTAACGAGTAGTGATACACATCATCGTGATTAGGTAAATATTACCAGACTTAGTTCTAGGTAATGGTCCAACACAGTCCATTACCACATGAGAAAATGGTTCCTCTGGCACGACAATAGGCCTTAGAGGAGCTTTAGGTGGAGTCTGGTTTGGTTTCCCAACCAGTTGACAAACAATACACGCATTACAAAATTTTGCCACATCGCTTTTCAGCTTGGGCCAGAAAAAATACTTTAAAATTTTGTGATACGTAATATTAATACCTTGATGTCCCCCCATAGGATCATCATGAGCAGCTGCCAAAACTCTTTCTCTATAGCAGGTCGGCAACATAACCTGGTGGACTACCTCCCACTCATTTGACAAGGGAGCACTCTGTGGTCTCCATTTTCTCATCAAAATCCGATCATTGTAGTAGTACCCAGTTGCTGCGTCTACAATTTCCTCCATAGAGACGGCTGTTTCATGACAATCTGCAAGAGTGGGGTCAGCTTTCTGTAACTCACTCAAGGAGGCATCCAGGCCTTGGTCAGATGCCATTGGCCGAGGCTCAACAGTGTTCTCCTCCACCTCCCCTACTCTCGGTAGACGGCAGTGGCAGGCTCTCCACAATGTCCTCGGCCACGTCATCGAGTCGGGCCATGAATGTGTCCGCGAGGTCCACTTGGTTTTCACCACTCGGAAAGCTCCTCGTGACCTCGGGATTTACCACCTTGGCAAGCACAGGGCTGCCCTTACATTTAAGTCCCATAGACCTGGTCACCGCGCACGCAGGGTACACAACATTATCCTCTGCGGCGGGTGGATCCAGGCAAACCTTAGGGGTAGGCAACATAATAGGCAGTCTGGAGTCCCCTACCTTATCCCCTGCTAAATCATTACCAACTATTACATCACATTAGGGAAAGGTAGGTATGAAGTGACTCCGACTGTACAAACACCCTTGTGGAAATCAGATTCCAGGGTAACCTTATGGAGGGGTACTGCCCGAGTATCACTAGTGACACCCTCGACCAGTACCACCTCTCCAGTGTCGAGAGTGTTGGCACCTTGCAATGCACTCTCTAAAATTAAAGTCTGGATGGCACCGGTGTCTCGGAAGATCACCACGTCCTTCCAGGAAGAACCCTCAGACAAAAGTAGTCTCCCTTTCGATAAGAATGGGGTAAGCAAGTCCAACCACTGTGGGTTGGAGGTCTTACTCCCTAACCCTTCTGAAAGCCTCAAGCCCTGTGTCACAACTAGAGCATTGGGTCTTTTTTCAGGGTGCAGTTGCCAACAACGGCTAATAGTGTGGTTTGGACGATTACAGTGACCACAAAAACGTCGGGGAGAAGAGACATTACTAACAGAATTACCCTTCGGTTCACCTTTAGGTGCCGTTGGGCTAGACACTTTAACAGGGTTAGTTATGTCTGAAACAGAAGGTGCATTAGTTAAAGGGTTAGAATGAGCTGGTCTGGACTGGCTGTGGGTATAAGGTTTGCTACTCTGTGGGGTATAATTATTTTTATTGGGCCTTTTGCCCGCCAATTGGTAGTTTTCTGCCAACTTGGCCAAATCCCCTATTTTAGAATTTAACTCTATCCTTCCTCTAATATACTGTGAAACATTCTCTGGCATCATATTATAAAATGCTCCATTAAAATTAAGTTCCTGAGAGCCTCGTATGTTTCGGCTTTCGCCGAGCGAATCCATCTATCAAACAATCGAATTTGATCATTCACAAATTCAGTGAGCGGTTGGTTGTGAGTAGGCTAAGGTTACGATAAACTTGGCGGTGAGCTTCAGGAGTAATTTCATATGCCCGCAAAATACATTCCCTGACTTTATCATATTCGAAACACTCGTCGTCAGGCATGTTTATAAAAATATCTTGTGCTTTACCCCTAAGTCTTCCCTGTAGGATTTTCACCCACTCTTCCTTTGGCCAGTTCATGGACGTGGCCACTCTCTGAAAATGGTTGAAAAACCTTTCAGGGTCAGACTCGGAAAATTCAGGCAAATTATGCTTTTTCTCATAATGCCTGGGGTTTGAATCCCCGGCAGGTGGAGTTCCAGTGGCATTCGCTCTAATTTTAGCCTCCTCGGTTTTGAGTCTTTGCTCCTCTAATTTTATTTTTGCTAACTCTAAAGCTAATTCACTTTCCCTATGAGTTGCACTTTCTGCTTGGCTAGGCTGGCATAAAGGTGTATCACTTGCCAATAGTTGTTCATCAATACAATGTTGTAATATTTCATTCACCAAAGTCCACTTTTTATCTGCGACATTTAATTCTAGGCCAAATTCCTGGCCTAACAATACTAAATTAGACTTTTTAAGTTTCTTTATCTCTACCACTGAAGGCTCCCTTGCCAGTTCTGCATTTCAAAGACATCACTAATAATTTTAGCTCCCAGCCAAAGAAAAAATTAAAAAATAAAAATTGGAAAAAAAACAAAAATTTGCACGGCCCCTAACACAAGGCCACACTAACCTTAATCGTGAAGGATCCAGCTGGGTGTCCAGTCAGTGCAAGAATGTCCTTTGCTAGATGAGCTGGACCCTAGGCTAGCACACAACCGTTCTGCGGAAATAAAAAATTTTAATTTTGGCACTCAAGAATCTAATTTTTTACACTTATAATGTTCATCCCGGACTGGCCAACCACTTGTTACAACTGATAAGAGTGGGGCTTCTATGGGGTACTGGTACTATTAAGGGGTAAGGTAGTTAGAAGACAAGAGTATCAAATATGGGAGAGCTAAAAGGCCCGGCCCCCAAAATAAACTATCCACAGTAGTAATAACTTGCACTACCAA